>NW_008672302.1:75596-93484 GCF_000695815.1 Acanthisitta chloris | reverse complement strand
TACAGAATGGAAAGAGGGAGGAAGTAGAAAATTCCTCTTCCCTACTCATAAACCTTCAGGGACATCATGCATTTTTAAGGAATCTTTCAACGTTGCCTTATGGAACTTTGAAAAATGAGAAGACCAAACGAAATAACCCTTTTACTAGCTTGTGGCTGCATGTAGTTCATGATAAAATGCAGACCAGCATTATGAACAAAGTCAAAAACTATTTCTGTGGATAACAAAAAATCTTCAGACAAACCACATGGTCAAAAAGGTGAGTAAAGTTTCCACTTGTTTCCCAGCTCCAGAAAACGCATCCCCTGCAGTAACCAGAAATTAGTGAAGCCTCACTATTCTTGCAGAGGTCAGCTAAGAAATATTTGCCTATTTTTGCAATCCTTCCTTCTACATTTCAGTTAAGTCCTGAGACTAAGGGTAAAATAAATTCATACTGTAAATTCTTGTTGTTCTCTAAGTTAGAAATGTAAGATAATGCGAGCTGACAATGGATTATGATGCAGGGAGAAGCAAAATGAGACCCATCTTCACATATTCCTTTTTAGCAGCAAAACCTTCTAACCCATCCATAAATCTTTTTTCTTCTTCTTGTTTTTATTAGGCTAGGTTTTTTTCTTTTTCTTTTTTTTTTTTTTTTTTTTTTTTTTTTTTTTTTTTTTTTTTTTTTTTTTTTTTTTTTTTTTTTTTTTTTTTTTTTTTTTTTTTTTGATACAGCAGTTCTGGGTATTATCATTTAACAAGTTGCAATTTACACAACAAAACAAATGTTAGCAGCCATGTCAGTATCCCATACCCGATAATCAAATGTTTTCGCATCTAGCCAGATTATACAGTTGTGTGATTTGAATAATTAAATATATTTGTTTAAATAGACCAAAAAATAGATTCGGGAGGATGAAAAGTTCTAATGTCAGTGTATCAAAAAAAATGAGATCATTACCATCATACGCTGTAGGAATAGTAGAGGATGAAAACCAACAGTTCAGCCATAATGATTTCATTAGGATATGTATGTAGAGAGATGAAAGGAAAAGATCACTAACAGATTTCTAGTGAAACAGAAAGAGCGTGAAAGGAGCTGAATGGGGTAATACTTAGAGAAATGAAAGTACAAATGCTTCAGAAAATAAATATAAACTGAATCTTTTACTCTGTTTAAGGCAGGGCACCAGCAAAAGATAAAATACACATTTTGTCAATTTACCTTGGAGTCATTGATCTCTTTTGCACATTGAACCTAATGAGGCAAGTAGGACAAAATTGTGATGGGTCTTTCATGTGCATATTGTTGGACTTGGGATTATTGTGTAGAACTAAATTGTATTTTTTATTGAAATGTCTCTCAAATAATGGTCGTATTCCATTACAATTGAGATTAAAAATATTATTTTATAATGAAGAATTCCTGACATTCTTTAACTATAAATAAATATGCATTATGTCAACTACAGAAACACACACTTTTTTTAAAATAGCTACATATTATTTATGAGTATCAAATCAGTTGGGTGATTTTTTGGGGGCCAGATTTTGTATGGACTAGAAAATGAAACTGGAGGCTTTTCCATCTTCTAAGTTACTGCTTTTTATTTAATTCAGTGTTCTGCACATCTATATGAGATCTATTTCAACATTGGCTGAAATAACTTCATAGGGATTTGTAATTTTATTTCATATATGCTTGCAATGCATTTGGAAATCATTGGTAATAGGACTCTCATGTATACAGTGAAAGAGTCTCTATATAATAATTTTAAATGCCAACTGTCATTTTGCACACAATCATGAACAAATGTTTTAGGTTATATAAACTAAGTAGTGATGTTCTTTATATATTCAACAGTGTGCTTAAAATGTCTCCTAAAAAGCAAACCAGGAAGCACATTACTGAAGTCACCTAGACAATAGCCATTAGGAAGTTTTAAGTGAAGGGATGAGCCTGATCTGCCCCTGTTTTCTGGAGATTATTGCTACTATTCCCTTCTTCCCTCTACAGACCGTGTTTTCCCAGAACAGGTTTCTAACCAGTATTTTCTATCTGTAACTATGCTTCTAAATAAAAGAGGACAAGAATCAGTGATCTACAGGCTGACACTGCTTATGGCTATCTTCTGCACCAGTTTCTTTTTAAGGACAGTCACACAAACCAAAACAAACCAAACAAACAAATAAGCAAAACACCGAAATAAAAACAACAACAACAACAACAACAAAAAAAAAAAAAAAAAAAAAAAAAAAAGCCTTGCGTAAAGTGGGAGGGAGGGGAACAGAGAGTGAATTTTAAAATAATAACCAAATAGCCAGTTAAGAACCAGCTACAGCTGTGCACATCCATGCCTATCTTCATAAGAACTATGGACACACAGGTTGGTTATTTGCAGATGAAGTTGGGTCAGAGCTCAGACTCAAACACTGTCACAAAGTCAATCACACTCTTCGGTTTCTAATATGCTGCGAAATGTTTTTACCCAAACCAGTGCCCAGTTACAACCCAGGATGTAATAAGGATTGGCACAGTTTCTGGCAGAAATTATGGACAGTATCATTGTTTTGGAAAGGGAGAGAATTGAACACAATATGAACACAAATTATGTAGTTACTACTCTACTGCACAACCAAACACCTTTCATGCCCTCATGCCACAGTTCAAAACAATGTGTACAAATAAACAAGTTTCCTATATTAAACAAGTATTGCTATTAAAAGTTTCCTTTTGTGTAGTCCCAGACCTTATTCTTTTCAGGACATCTTAACTGGGATTAATAGTTACAGCATGATAATATCTCAGGGAACCTTTTAAGGCTTTTGTGCATATGTAACTGTAGTGGCATGAATATTCATGTCCAGGATGCCATGGTGTACAATGCTGGATGAACACTGCTAACAATCTCAGTTCCCTTGATATTTCAGTAGCCTATTGTTTCATTTTCTTCAGTTATACTTCCCAAACTATTGCTCAGTGCCAATCAAAATTCTTTAGGAACCTTCAGCATTAACCTTGACAGACCTTTCTTTGGAAGCAGAAAATTAGAAGGTTTGTGTTTATCAGACTCACCTCATACCCACAAGACCTAGAATATTTGATTTATATTTTTTTTAAGTAATACAATGGGAATGCAGCTAGCCGTGCCACTGAGTGTATGCAGACTCTCCAGACTACATCTTTTGCACATCCTGTTTGTTCAAATCCCTTTTTTTCCACCTACAATTTCCCTGGCCACTTTGTCATTATGTCAGTTACTAACTGCCAGAGTGATATGCGTGACAGAAATTTAGAAATATGTTCACTTCATTGGCTCTATTATTTTAGTGTCAAAATGCAGGTATGAGAAAAACAACAGCACAAAAGCTGGATTTTTATCCCCCAAAACTGAAAAGGAAGAAGAAGGACCCAAGAAAATTACTTATCTTTTCACATTATTTTTTCTCAGACAAATAGGAAATTTTGTTCAATAACAAAGAAAATGTCAGTGACATACTTCTCATATGACCTTATAGTGCCTGTAATGCCTCTATAGTTTTACAGTTAAAAGGAAAAAGACTTCCTCTTGAAGCTTTTTATTACGTTAATTGTGCTGCTTTGTCTGATTGCTCAGAACTTCTGCCATACATACATACTTTCTATTAAAAGTAACTGGCTTTGAATTGCTATTATTGCTGAAATAAAATCTACACTGATTAGATGACAAATGTGCAGCTACATTCATAGGTGTGTGTGAAAAAGTTGATAGTTCTGTGATTTAGTGGCTACTGAAATCTACCAGCCTCAGTGATTAGTGGATTGGGTGCTTTGAGTGATGTGATACAAAGTGATTTTAATGCTAGTAAAACTAAGATTTTAATTTCTTTTTTTAGCTAATACATTGTCCTTTCAATCTAGCAGGGCTTTTGGGACTCAGGGTATATAAAATTAAAAGAATTCTACTTTTCTTCACATAGATAAATTGTCAAAGCATCAAAATAACAGTGTTCTGGTATTGTCAACAAGGGCAACAAAATAAATGAAAATGAGGGCATTTGATTCGGCATATGGCAGCAACTTGGATAACATCATAGAATGGGGAGCCTGTATTTTGGCCAATAGTAGATGTCAAGGCTTGGGCACCATGCCTGAAACACTATTTTTAGATTGGGAAAACAGATTTACTGAACATGTTACAATCTTGTCTTCATTTTGCTACATGAACATATATTACACAGTGACGTGAAAAGGCTCTGATAAGGTTTGAAGTACTCTAAATTATCAGAGCTAAACATAACTCTTTATCCAAATTGGAAGGTCTGGCCAGAAGTGGCAGTACCCTCAGCAGGCCAATAATGGCTTACAAAGTGTTTGAACACAGAATCCAACTAATCAAGTAACATTTATGAATCTCACAAACCAAGAAATATACATGCTTGGATGTTAGCTTTTCAGTTTTGGCCTGTTAATAAACAGTGGATAAAATCTCCTTCAGCGGGGAATATAGAAATCAAGGATAGTATTTGGAGCTGAAAAGACACGATTAAAATGAAGAGTTAAATATTCAGGTAGAAGTCAGTAAGACATACTGTTGTGTTGGAAAACCTAGTATTTGTCCATCGTTTAGGATGCATCCATGCATTACAGTATTATGTTAGGTTGCTAGGAATGAAACCTGGATATGGCCACCAGTTTTCCCTTTCTGAGTAAGAAAGTCTCCTGTGACACTTCCCGGCTCATGGTCATTTGCCAAATCTTACTGTTTTGGTGTCAAGGCATATGCACAACTGTTTTACTTAAAAAAAGCCCCAGCAGCAGTAATGACATCTGTTTTTTTCTCAGAAGCAGAATCTGATAGCCCATGTTCAGATTTGCTCCCCTGGATTACAATAATATGCTCCACTATCATCTCAGGATCTACTTGGTGTTGTTCAGAGGGGCAAACTGAGTTCCATTATATTTAAGATAATATTTTTAAAGTCATATAGAGAAACTGTTTTACAAATTCTCATCTTTTACAAAGTCTCATCTTTCCAGGAGAATACTAGAGTACTGCTCCTGACTTCTAAGGAGCAGCTTAGAGCAATGCACTCCGGAGGGTTTTTTTCCAATCCTACTGTTAATCAGAAAAAGAATTCCAAACCCTATGACAGGATCAAAGAGAATGCTAATGCTTAATTTTCCATAGTGTTCCCGTAATTCTCTTCCTTCTTGCTCAAGAATAATCTAAATGTCTTGCTCTTTTTTTTTGCAAAGTCAGTCATATTGAACAGATGCATGCAGAATGTTGAGGATTGTTGAGGAAGAGGCTTCATTTGGGGAGCTGGAAGGGCTGGCAGTTTTCATTGCCTATAGACTTTTGCTGATTGGTTGTTATATTTTGGCTAAAATTTGTTGCTGTTTTTACTCTATGCTTAGGGATTATCTTTTTTTATTAATTGGTGGCAGGGTGCCTGGTATCTTATATGGATTTTGAAGGATCATTTCTGCACTGTAAATATAGAAATACTATCTGCTCATTCACACTATGAAATGCTCTGAGAGAATGCTTACATCAGACTGAAGGGTAGAAGATTCACACATGTGAACTGCAACTAAAAGAGATCATTAAATTAAAGAGTCCCTTGGCCAGGATATAACATTCCAAGTCACTTCCATGCTGTTCCCATGTTATAATTCTTAGGTATATTAATTGTGAGGGAGGTGTTCCCTGTAGGCTATTGAAATGTCAAATTTAGGACCTTAGTAAGGCAAACGTCTTATAGATCTTCAAGGGAAGGTAGCTGTGTAACAAAGAGTCTCCCTCATGTATGCAACAAATGCAGAAACAGTTCTAAATGATCATATATGCATGGTGAGATGAGATATCTGATCTCTAAGTATATCAGTGCAATTCTACTGACATTGCATATGGCAATATCCAATTTAATTTTATTAGTCAATAGATGTTTTTCATTGACATCTGGAGATTAGGGCTTCTTCCTGAAAGTAGAAATTAATCTTATGACCTTAGACTTTGAGCTGAATCAAACACCAAGGCCAAGCCAAGCCTTTACTGAAAGCTATGTTGATTATGAATACATCCAATATTTTCATTATTTTACTGGCACATCAAAAAATTTAGGTAGAAGACAAACCTGAAACTCTAATCATCAGTCTTTGCAATGTTATGAAATGCAAATAGAATAAGCCCTGAAAGGTTTTATGGACTCAGTAAATAAGTTACACATATTAAAGGAAAAATATGGGGGAAAAACATGGAAATAATAGAAAATAATATTGCAAAGATGTAAGAGCCACCATCTCAATCACATTAGGCCAGTATTGTTTTACTGATGCTCACCAGCTCCTGACACTTCAGAGATGTTTTATGGTTTGACCTCCAATATGTAGATGCCTATTCAAGTCACAGAGCATTACATTTTTTTCTTTTTTTTGGTGATTGTTTCTAGCCCGTAACTCTGCCATTAACTCTGGATATTTCTGCTATCCACAACAACTCTGAAGCCTGCTAAAGTCTTGATTCGTAACTCTGTGGGATACAGGACAATTTATACAGCAATTTACAGACATGTCAAAATGGTGCTCTAATTTAAAATCCCAGAAGAATGAGTATGGCAAGGTGGAGATGGATCACAAGCTCTGTATCTTGTTTCTTTCTTTTTTTGACTTTTCTTGATGAGTATCTTCTGCAATTGCAGGTCTAGAGAAATGTCCACAGAAAGAAAACAATTCTCAATGAAATTAAAAAAGGTACGCCTAGGTCCACATATCTGCTGGATTTTGAGACAGACATAGCACCAGACAAGGGAAGTTCAAATGTGTGCACAAATGTACTCTACATTGAATTATTTCCTAAAAATAATATACCAATTGTACTTTATTGTTTGTACAATTATGTGACATACATATTAAATACTTTTTAAAAAATAAATTAGAAGTGTTCCTTAGAAATATGTGATTTGTTATAAAATTAGTAATATAAAAGGTCAGAATAGTAAACACACATGTACACATACCCATATGCATACATATCTATATGTGATATCAATAATAATTTTTTAAATCTGAATTTCAAACATTTTGTCTTCTGCAGACTGCAAGAGGTTTTGATAATGTTAAATTTTTGCTTCATGCCTTAAAAATATATCAAAGTATTTTTTTACCAACGGCTTTTAAAATCAAGATTCTGAAAAAAATATTTATATAAGTTTGCTAATCTTTTCATCGCACTCTTTTTTCTCTGCTTTCCTGTATATGATTTGGCAATGTAAAAATATAATGACCTTACAGTCTAAGTGACTTTTCTGAGCAGTGAAACTAGTGATTTCATGGGATGACTAAGTTCAAGATTCTATCTCCTTGAAATTTGTTTCCAGGATGTTAACTGCAAAGCAAGTTATATATAGCAGTAAATGCATGCTTAATTTGTGCAGAAATCATGGTGTGATGAATACAATTAAGAGCCTCGGAGGGAATAATTATATTACTGCATAAAGCTGGTGGATCTCAAATTGCTTGGTGCCTGGACTTTAAATTGGCCTGCGTTCCTGTTGTGAAAGTCATTCATAGTAGTAACAAAACTGCAGTCAGAAATAGGGTAGTTTCAAAGTCATGTAAGTATATTTACTCATCTGCTGCAAATGACAGAGCCTACAAAATGGAAGCAGCATTTAGAAGTAAATGAATAAGAAGTTAATTCCATTAAAAATATGTGCAATTATGAAATTAAAATATAATAAACATTGTGCATCAAAGTGCTGTTTCTTGCAACAAGAAATCTTATAGAAATTATAGAATCCTAATGATTGCAATTTCTTTCATACATACACAAGAAGGATATTGTAGTTCTTACTTGGTCTTTCCAGTCTACCACAGTTATTTCCAGGAGGCTTTAATGAAGTTCTATAATTGAATTAAAAGCTACAAATATAGCATAAGTCTAAAATTTGACTAGTAGACAATTGCCTCATATGAAAGAGTCAGATTCCTCCTCTAAGGTGTGCTGTAACCAAGGTCAAGAGTTATGGTACTGGATTCTATCGTCTTAGCAGGCAAGCACAGTCCAATGGGCAGACATAGGGTTGCATGACCTAAAGTATTATTTATAATAAAGATAATTTTGCAGCACAGCAAGTTGTTTAACTTTTTAATTTTTTTTCTCAATTACTGAATATCTAGCAATATTCTTGCAAGAGTTCACTTGACTCTGTGACCTAAATCAGAAATTTCTGAGCACAGGATACATCAGCTGCAGCAGCCCATTTGAGGTTTGAGGCTTTTAAATTTATTCAGCTTTCAGCATTTGAGAACCATTTTCCTATTCTTCTACTTGGTTGTATGCTTCTCAAACACAGTACAGGAAACATGAAATTGTGCATGTTGCACTAGGAAAAAAAAAAGCAAATAAATAGTGACTGGTTCTAAGGTCAATGGCTGTAAAATATTACCCTAGGGAGGAAAAAAATTACTGAGATCTGAAACTGTGATTATGATGTGAAAATAAAGGCTGTGGGTATTATTCCTGAGCAGTGGTAAATTTACTTTTCCCTGGGCAGTATTTTATAAAACTCTTACTTAGAAACTAGACATTATTTACTCTTGATACATTTCTATTTGTCTGAAAATAGGTAATGTTGCAGTTTCTGCTTCATCAGACACCCTCTTTGTGTGCAAAGATTATTTTAAGAACTATTATTTTTTAGATACTAGTATAGAACACAGGTATTAGTAGTCTAAAGGTAAAAGTTGAGTCATGAGATACATGGCTCAAGGTTTGTATATCCTAAAACATCATGGTAATGCTAGTGACAGAGTCATGAGATTAGAGTGACTCTTAGCTATACTAGGATTTCATGATGGGGTCCACTGCCAGTATTCTACTTCCCACATGAAACCAATAGTGAATGAGAAATTAGTTAAGGGCTTCATGCTAGAATTTTTCTCTATCGCGTCAAATTTGTGGCTTGTTAGGACTTCATATTTCTGTAAAAGTTTAATTCAGAGTGTGTGCTGGGGTAATGGAAAGCCTGTGTCAATTTGCCTGAACTATTATTTTAACACACTTGGAAGTTTCAAATATATGTGCATTCCATTTAAAAAAATCATCTACTAGTTCTTTGTGCTGGAGAAGATTGCAAATGCAATGTACCATCCATCTTTATGCCCCAAAATCTCATTCCCTCTCTTCCCACATCTTCAGGGGAAAAGTAAATCTCAAAACTAGAGTCCTTAGATAAAGATGAATCAAAATTAACTTGTGCAGCATCTATTTAGTCACTATTTTAGTCAACATCTTTACATGGATAAAGCTTGCATCCAATGTGACTGCTAGGAAATAAAATCAAACCACATATTAGCTGCCATATTGATTATGAGACTCCGATCAACCACTCTTGATAACTCAGTGAGCACAAGGACTGCTTTAAAATATATTATAGAGGATATATTTCTATATTCCTTCTCTTTTTAAATTAATTCAGCTACAAGTAAATACATTTGAATAATTTTTTAATAAACAAATTTGCTAGTGATACGTACTTTAATAGACATTCTCTGCATCTCAGTGTAGGATAGCTCTTGCCTTCATTTCTGAAAGGTACTCACAGTGCCCAGATGTTAAACCATAGAAACTTCTCTTCCAACAGGAGCATCTGGCTCATTGGCAGGCTCTGCTTGCTCTTTTGTTGGCTTCTCTGCAGTTGTCTTTAGGCTGTGAAATTATTAGGATACTGATGTGATATCTTATTCACTAGGATCCCAATGCTGTTAGCTAACTCATGGTATCTGTTCTGTAACACTTCCAAAAAAAGATCTAAATAACAACAAAATTTCTCCCAAAGATCTCTGCATGAGCTGAAAACAGTAGGAGAAAAAACCAAATGATTTCTCTGAGGATAAGGCAGGATGAATGCCTTTCAGAACAATCTGAGAATTGGATGACAAAAAAAAGAAAAAGGATAATAGCTAACAGATATTTTATTACTATAGTGTGATTTAGATTTTCAGTATATTAAATTTTTTTAAGATCCTGTTGATAGAATGTTTTATTTTCTCCTTAAATGGGTTTCACTGTATTTGTAAGTTGAAAGTTGGTATCTTCCCTACATCCTACATATTACATAAAATGCTGGATGAGGTATCATATAAGCATAATAGAAAATATATCAAACTTTAGAACTATATGGTCTCTTGTGGAGAGAAGCAAGAATGGAGTAACATTTATTAACTACATTTTAAAGTAAACCACCAGTCATGTATGAGTATGCATATGGACTGGACCCAGTCTTCCTTTTGTCTGTATTGACTTTCTTCTATACTCACACTGCTCTTTGAGGCTCTTTGAGTCTTTTAAATGACTGGTTAATCAGTATCCAATGATTTTATGAACAAATACTTTATTATTCACACAATTTTTGAAATGATACTATGTAATAGAGTTTCAAATATATTATTAGAATAGTTGTAGAGCAAAATGTTGCAGGTTTTGCTTGTGGGGTGAGAGGAGTTCTCTTCCGAATACCAAATCTGTTTTGCCTTTAAGAACTTTTTCCCTATGCCCCATTAAGCCTATGAACATTTCATTCAGTTCTTTCAGTATTAGATACAAAATTCTGGCATATGGAAGCCAGTATTTGATTTCTTACTTATAAATATCCATACAAACTGCAGATTTAGCTATCAGTAGTCCTCTTTTAGAGTACCATAAAAATAATCTGAGTTTTTAATCTGATCTTGAAAATTCTGTGATTCTTAGACTGCATTTTGGATCCAAATTGCCATCTGGCTATATCTCTATTATATAACACTAGAAAAGATTGAGCCAATATAAGTAAAGCAGATGGCAAAAGGTGCCTGCTGACCAAACAGGAGCAGTGGCACTCAGCCTGTAGAGGTCATTCTATCTGTAACAGATCATCTCAACTATCATTGCTCACATCAATTGCTTTTGATTTTACTGTATGCCATTTATAGGAGATATATATATTTATGTAATGCATATTATATATTATAGCTTTCTTGAAACCTTTAGCATAGTACTGGTGAGATGTGGAAATATTTGGTTTCTATTTGTGTGTAGAGTTTATATATGTCACTCCCCTACATAAGAAATTAATGTCATTTGAGTTATTTTACTTTAAATTAAACATGCATCCTTTTGTAAAGATACAAGACCATTACTTGATATATATCCAATTTGTCTTCTAATTTATGAAAGTATAATGATATTGCATTATTGTTATAAAGTTAATCGAGACTTTAATGGGACAGCTCTGTTACTATTGAGTGGTTGTTTTTTTCTTGTACTATAATGCATGTCTTCAACAAGCTGATTATGCAGTGTAGCAATGAATTCACTAATTAGAAAGTTATTACAACATCTATAATGGGCAGGAATTCTAGCTTTATAAGTTGCATTTTGAGATGTTTTCAAATAGAATATAGAAATAAAAACAAAATTTAAAAAATTAAAATACACATCAATAGTTGCAATAGGGTGCTTAATCTATGGGCATTTTTTCTATTTTACTTTTCAGATATTTTTTTTCATCTGATGATGTGTATTTCCATGTATGCAAAGTAAATACAAGATGATTTCATTTAATACCTCCATGACTTGATAATTTCTCTAACTTGTTTTGCACATATGTGAGAAACTCATGCCAAGGACCAAGAAAATTGTTGGCTTTGGGTTGAACAAGAAGTCAATTTGTTACACATTTTTAACCATGTTTTGACTTTGAACTTCATATGAGGATTGAAATCATATTTTGCCTCAGAGCAAATGTAAAAAATGCAGATAAAGAAATAGAAATATGTTTTATATTAGGAAGTCCAAATGTTGACCATATTAGAAAATACACTGCTTTTTTATTACAATTATTTTTTATTTTAGCATTTGTTGGAATGTTAATTAAATCCTGATTATCAACAAACAAGTTTTCTTCTAGTTAAATGAGAATAATGTCTTCAACCAGTAACTGAATCTATATGACATTTTACTTATAATCTGAAGCGTTTAGTCTCAAAACTATTCATACAACTCATTCTTCCTTGTTTCACTTCTCCATGCACATCAAAGGTCTAAGTACTCATAATAACAAAGAGATTAAAAACCATTTCTATGTACAACTTAGCAAAGTACAGTATCATGAGAGCTAGACAACAAAAGTTTCAATTTGTGATTTTTTTCCCAGCTCTAGCACCATGAAAATCATGATGTGAGGCCCACCTAGCTAACTGTTAACAACTTATCACGTGCAATAGCAAAAATTATTAAATGCTTCACCCAGATCTGCCTCTCTCTGAAAACAGGACTGTCAGTTCAGGATCCAGCCTGAAGATCACTGGTCTGAGATCCAGCCTCTGTGCTATTTCTAGTTTTTATTGAAGTGCCATTTTATGCAAAATGCATAAAAATATCACAGGAAAAAAATATGATCAAGGCATGCCTCAATTACAGCTTTTTGACTGAAAATTGGGATACCAATTCTTTGTCTATCCTCTAACCACCAAAGCATGGAAAGTCTACGGATGTCTGAAAAACATGTAGGATAAAACTAAAATAGACTGCCACAGTTAGACGGACACTGTAACCCTTGAGAAAGGTATCAGCAAGGTGTTGGTAAAACACTGCTTTAAAGAATCTTGAAGCCTTGAGCAGAGCATTTTCAGGTATCATTTGGCTCATCTTGTACTGAGGATAATAGGTCTTCACTAATGAAGATCATAGAAATACAATCACATAAAACTATATCTCACCTCTTTTTCAAATTGCTTAAATAAACAGCAGCATTTGTTTTTTCTCCCTGCTTCAGAGAGAGAGATGTAGAAAAATTCATTTCTGAGTAGAGTGAGGCCCACTTTTAGATTGTAGACAGATGAATTTAAATACATACATTTAGATTTTTCATATTTGAACAAGGTGATGAAATGCCTGTAATAGATAGGACTTATCTAGATAATTTAGAACACAAAAATATTTTGAACAACTACTTTACCTACCTTGAAATAAATATATATATTTGGTTTTCTCCAGGGTCCAATTACAGAATAATATTCGTATCATTTGTCGTACCTGAGATAACTGTATGATGTAGGCAAATAAGAGAGAATCGTCATAAAATACAAGTTATTTTAGACCCCTAATTTTGGGTCAGCTGGGATATATTAGAATCGCTTGCCATGTGGAATAGGTGTGTTATATGTCAACTCTTTTCTCACACTAAGCATGAGGTCACACATGCTTATGCAGAGTCCTTTCTATCAGTGATGGCCAGTCAATCACTCATTAATTACTGAGCGTAATTGCAGCGAGTTAACTAAGTGGTTAACTTTGAAATCTACATAGCACCAAATTTCACTAAGAATATGATAAAGTGTCAAGATCTTTTTTAGGAAAATGTCCTGTACTGTGTAAAATAGCTCCATTATATGCATTTCAAGTGTCCTGTTTTTATTAAACATTTTAAATAGGCACAAGTACTAGGATTTGCTTTGCAGCAGTTTATCTCTACTTTTGATTTATTGAAATATTCTCTAATATCTCAGCAACTTTGCAGGTTCTTACAAATGCTAGAATAAAAGTAGAAAAAGATATCAGGTGGTGCTATGGTCTAGTTTGGTACTTGACATATGGAACATGGTATCACACAAGAACTGCCTTTAGCCTGCACTCTGAATTAGGAAGTAATCTTCAGGGAGAGAAGAAATCCTTTGGGTATTTTTCCTAATCATAGTTGATATATGGCTGGGAACTTCAAAATTGTCTACCATAGCTTGCATCATAAAAACCAAAAAACAAATGAAGAAAACACAAAAACTTTTCACACTTTCTTTGTTTTTCTGTGTGATAATTTTTGAGAGAGAGGTTGTTTTTTATGTCTGTTTGGGGAAGAACCTAGATGTGAGTCAAAACATTCTAAGGACTTTCTGTCTTGCTTTGGCAGACAACTGCAGCCCTGCACTGCTGTTTGCTGGAAGATGTTATTATAATGGACATTACTCCAGCAAATTTGGCAAGCCTAGCAAGCCGAGACAAAATCTGCTGTATCTTTTGGCACTAACATGCCGCTTAGATTTGCAGTCCCCTGATGCCTCTTTTTCTTTATTTTTTTTTCTTCTTTTCATCCCCCCTCCCCCAATTTCCTTGTCTTTCTCTTTTTCTTCTTATATTTTCAGCTAGTATTATGTTCACAAGTTAAGATGGTCTGGACCCATGATCCCAAGCTAAATTTCTCTCATCTCTCACATATGAAAATTATGCTTGAGCTTGTTGCTTGAGGCCTATGAATGGCTGCTCAAAACAATCTCATGCATTCCAAAAAAAGAGGCTGAAGAAATAAAGCCTATTCTGCTCCTGTGACTACTTTCAGGAAACTCCTGTTTATCCCAGAGTCTGTCTCTTCCAGTGATCTCTTTGGGTAAATAAATAAGACATTAAAGAAAACAAAATCAGACTCTTCTGATCATTAATTAGACAGATTACCACTTTGATATTATTTACTATGATAAAATATATCCTCCTGAAATTTATTAACAAAATTATTTGTATCTTTTGCCTCTCTCTTTTTCACTTCTCTCAAACACTCTTCATCAAAACCAAGCAGAGCTGAACATTTCAATTTTTAAAAAAAAAAGCATGGCATCTGTCATTAATTACATGCTTCTTTTTCCCTTGTATTTATAACTATTATGAATGCAAACTGCATATCTGTAAACTTCTGAAAAAATTAAAGCCACTGCGTGTATATTCTTAGTAAGTTAATACTATGGGCTCTGGGATTTTCTCATTCCAAATTAGACATTGCTAATAATCATCATTATTCATATCTAACATATGCTTGCAGTCAAACCACCTGAAAAAATTTGTCATGCAGAGGTGCTTCAGAAAGAAAAAATAATATTTCAACGGTTTCTGATGAGGAAGACTTTCAGTGACATATGAGACAGTACTAAACTTTCCTATTTTCCTTCCCTTGTCCAACTTCTTACACAAGAGGTAAGGGTCACAAATACATATTGAAACATTGATGTGAACAGGCTAAAGGCATATTTGCAAAAGCAAATTGTAATAAAACATCAGGTAATAAATAATTGCAATTCTTACACAGATTTCATTCCTTAAATATTCCACATATAGCTTTAGGTTTGTACATTTTGTACAGCAGCAAAATTGCCCCTAAAACACAATAATCACATAAGACAGACCATTCTAATATTTGACAGTCTAGAAACAATAAATCTGTGTAAGATTTCCCACTGTATCCACATACACATGTATTTGAACATACTAGTGAATGCAGTGGAAAAACTAGATAGAACTGCATGAAGCATAATATCACATATCAAAATAATTCATTGTTATTTCTTGAAGGTTCTGCTTTCAGGTTCCTAATTGAACATTTCTGAATTTGTTGATATGAAGAAGGATTTTATGCAAAGAAAATTTTGTTCTGAAAGAAGCATTTCTCAGAGTGAGTGCTTTTGGTCACATTATCTATTGGACCCTTGAACACACATCCGAACAAAAGCAGCATTCTATAGGATTTACCAAACAGGAACGCATTTCAAGCAAGTTCACAGTTAAGGACCTCAGTGTTTACTGAGTGTGTGAAAACAGGTGAAAGTTTGGTCGGTTCTGATGGTAACCAGCAGCTGGCCCCTGTTATGGAATATAGAAATATCCAGGTACCTAAAATGGCTGGGGTTTGGGTTTTTTTGCTTGATTGTTCTTTACCATTATGTCCTTCCTAAAGTATTTTATTGGTGCTAAACTTTCTATCACCTTCTGTTATTCAGCAGCTGGTACAAGACTCTGCTCCCTGGAGTACATGTGTAAAAAACGGTAGTCACCTGGAATATAAATGCATTTCACTGAACCATTTTTTATCTCTGATATTAGTTATAAAGAAATACTCTGTCCATGAAAAAGAAAAATTTCATTCAAAATAAATAAATTTAAATCACCATTCTACACCATGTAGAAGCAAATGAAACAAGCAGTTCATCACAAAGAATGGCAAGTGCTGTCAGATTTCAGTTTGTGACCTCACTTTATTCAGTTGTCTGAAGTAAGAATTTAATGCCCGTAGTTCTTGAGGCTTCATTTTCTTCTGAGATGTTTAGGCAAGGCATTTCAATGGAATTTGTCTGGATCAAAATGTAACTCAAAGTGGACCAAAGACCAACTACAGCAGAGGTTCTCACCATGCACCAATATTCTAAAACTGACAGTAGAGATTCATGAGAGTATACCTGAGATAGAAAAGGGGATGTTGAAAAGCATTCAGAGTATTACATTTTCCTTTCTGGGAAAAATGGATTCTCTAAATTATTGGATAGCCTCCACTAAAACAGCAGAGGAATCAATCTAGGAAATTACAGAACAGCAAGTTTAAATTCAATAGCTAGTAAATTGCAAGAACATTTATTAAAGCAGTCAGTGTGTAAGCACCTAGAGGAGAGCAAGGTGATAAAAAGTAGGCACCATATAGTAGTTGCAGAGAAATCATGCCAACCTAACTATGTCTTCCTTTTATAAGCCTTAGTAAATTAAGGAAATGTTGGCAACACACAGTAGATCTCAAGCTAAAATCCTGCAAAGTATTCTCATGTGGCAATTAAAAGACAATGAGATTGAAAGATTGCATTATGAACATACAACCAACATTAGGATTGACATAAACAAATAATGATCACACTTCATTCCTAGATGGCAAGGCCACTGATAGAATAATTTTCTCAGGAGAGCTATTGTGATTTTTTTTTAATATTCTATCTCATTTTTTAACATTTTCCTCATTATTTACTAATAACTGCAAAGCCTGTGTATTTGTATTCAAAGGGAAATCCTTTATACATATACGTATTTTCTGTTTGTTTTAGCTGAACAAACCCCAAAATTTAATCTTTACCTCCAGTTTCATCTCACTTGGAAAAGAAATAAGTATGATTCAAATTTTATAGGAAGTAGAGGCAAAAATCAACTCATAAACCTCTTTGTAATATTGCTAGCACAAGGATGAGGCACTTGCCCAGCTCACTGTCATTGCATACATCAAGTACAATGGACTGTATTCACATGGAATTAAATCAGAGTTTATAAATAAAAAACTCTTATCCCCACAATCGATTATCTATGAATTGTAGAGGTTTTACAGTTGTACTAAAGAGTGGCAAATGACATATATTCCTTGGACACCGTGGTACCAATAAAATATACAGTTGTATGTTGCAGTCTGTATCCTTTCAACATCTGCACAAAGTTCCTAGAAACAAGAACTTAGTGAAGAGACAATTCAGATTTCTATGCAGAGTTGACAAGTTCTATTAGTTCTGTGTATGCCAGACCTGTTCCTTTACACTTAGATTCTGGGCATTTTATTCAGTTGAGAATGCTTATAACTCTTATCTTAGTGTTCTGCCAGTCTGAAAAATTATCCCGTCAAAGCACTCAAAAACACAACGCAGAGACACCCATTGTGCCAGGTAAAATCTAGCAGAAAATGGAGAAGATCCACCACAAGCTAGAGGTAATAAAGCTAGCTAAAAGGCAGCATTCACTTTGTCTGCTGCTCAGTGCTACAGGTACCAGAAGGCATCTTAGTTTTCGTATAGTTTCAGGCCCGACCCATCTCTATGTTAAATTCAAACTATGTTGAAGTTAAATTCCAGACATTAAATCACTGCAGGCTGTAGGAGCCATGACAGACTCAGCAAAAGGCACTGAATTTATGTGATTTAGCTTTAGACTACAGAGTAAGAGTTTTCGAATAGTAAATAAGTTTGTTTATATACAGGTGTGTAAATGGTGCTGAACACATATGGAACATACTCAGACTACAGTCAATGGAGATGGAGTTAATGCAGCCTGGAGCAAATACCCATAGGAAGTTAAGTGTATCTCCCAACTCAATCAGCT
>NW_008672302.1:69729-75583 GCF_000695815.1 Acanthisitta chloris | reverse complement strand
AGCAGGAGCAGCTGAAACTAATCTAGGATAGAAATGACACTGAAGTGCCTATGCTTGAACAACAAAAACCGTTATCTTACAGGGAAGTAGAATATAATGAGCATTTAGAAATAGAACTCTCAGGTAGATATTCACATTCAGAGAACTACAAATGGGTGTCTACAATCTCATTTTCTCACACCTAGACTGTGGGGTTCAATTTACTTTTACAACAGAGGCTAATAATGCCAGTTGACATGCTCTAGATCTTCTACCAGTTGAGATGCTCTAGATCTTACATCTGGCCCATGTCCACCATAGAAGAAGGCAACTGGCTCTTCTGGATTGTATCACATCTGCAAAACATTGTGTCAGATACTTTGGAGTCTCCACTGGCATAAGACTCCTTTCTGCATGCAAATGAATCAAGCCAGATTTATCTTCATGTAAGTTCACCTACACTCCAAGGAAATAAGTAGGCACTCTAGGGTGCAATCCATCTTTTCTCAGTTAGACATCTAAATACATCAGACAAATTGTACTTCAGTATTTCCTATTTCTTTCCACTTAGAAATTATTTTCATCACATTCCTCAGAGCTTCACAGAGTACTTTTAATGCAGTACTCCTGACTCACCTTTGCCTCAGAAAATGCAAAGTTTGCTACAGGCTATAATACATTTGGATTCTGAACTGACAGTTTAGAAATACTGGCTTTCCAGAGCTGGTTTGGGCATCCATCCAACAGTTTGTCACATGGTATGGAAGTACCTGACCTGCTGAAGGTATTTTGTATTCAGATCATTTAATCACATTTTGTTTTAAGTAAATTAGCCCACTGGTCCCTCACATGTTATATCCATTACCTAGATTCATCTTGTGATGTTAGTGCTGTTAAATTGCCAGTAGCTGCTCTTATTCTCTTTGAGGTTATTAGGACTTAGACAGCAATTAAGCAACATGTCGACTGCACTAGTGTTTCAGCATATAGTATAAGAGCTTATAAGAAGATTGAGTATAGCTCCTGACTAACAGAGCATGTGGCTACATATTGTGTCGTAGATGCCAGTATATGAAATCATTTTCCTGGGACAATATTGTAAATAGGGTAAAATATGACTTGACAAAACTTCAGAGAATGTACTGCAAGCATTCTGTTCCGAATTTAGCAATGAAAATTGATTCATTAGCAATTAGGACCAGAATCAGTGCCATTTGCATGTCTTCTCAGGTAAAGCTCATTCTCTTTCATCTCTTCAAGTGATACAATTATGGCATGAAAAGCAGGATTCTGCACTGGGAGAAGCACTAATGCCATGAGCTTGTTTCATTTGAAGAGAGCAGATAGAGAAGTTCAGTTAGTGAAGAGACTGACAGGGAGGCTAGACTGGATGATAGGAAATGTTTGCAAAGAAGCTGATAGCTAAATGGGTGGTGGGGTAGGGGGTATTGGGAATATTTAAGAAACCAAATATCTGGTGAAAGATTGTGAAAACTGGAAGACAGTTGCATTTTGGAGATAACTGGATGCATTGAGAGAGAAGCTATGAAGCACTGTATTTGTGAGGCATTAGAATCATAGCATTAGAAAATCATTTAGTTTGGAAAAGACCCTTAAGATCATTGAGTCCAGCCATTAACCAGCACTGCCAAGTCCACTGCTAAGCCATGTCCCTAAGTACCACAACTACACGACTTTTAAATACCTCCAGGGGTGGGGACTCCACACTTCCCTGGGCAGTCTGTTCAGTGAATAAATTTTTCCTAATATCCAATCTAAACCTCTGTTGGAGCAACTTGAGTCTGCTTCCTCTTGTCCTATCACTTTTTACTGGGGAGTAGACTGACCCTCACCTCACTACAACTTCCTCTTAGGTAGTTGTAGAGTGGTAGTTGTAGAGAGTCATAGTTGTTGAGTTCTTTTCTCCAAGCTAAACAAGCCCAGTTCCCCCAGCCACACCTCAGATTTGTTCTCTAGACCCTTCAATAGCTTAATTGCTCTTATTTCAATGTGTTCCAGAACCTCAAAGGGTTTTTTAAAGTTGTTCAAAGAGTTATTCAAAAGGATCTGGGATGAGGAGAAAGGTTTGTAGCATCTGGGTTGAAGATGAGGAGAACTGTCAGAGTTCTGCCCTAATATATTTGTCATTTTAAGGAAAACAATAGTAAGTTATTCATGATGGGAGAATGGGGTACCAGATAGGTCCCATAAAGATTTTTTACTATTCTTTTCTTCATTTCTTTTTGTTTTGATGTTGTGGCTAATTTTTTTTGTTTTCTTTTCTACCATTCATCTGTTTTTCTCTTTAGATTCAATGGGGTTGTCACAGAAAGACAATTGGTGGGTGACCTATGTCACCATAAACACAATTGCATTAGCAGCCAGCCCTGACCTTGATGCTGGATGTGATGTTCTGTCCAGGTTGTGAGAATTCACACTCAGCAGCTATGTATTGATCATAAAAATACACTACATTTGTAAATGTGCTGCAACTGACCTTAAAGATATATTTTGTCAGTGATTTTAAGGGTGGTTGTTCCTTTACTATGAACCTTTACTAACTGCATGCAAAATTTGGGCTGCATTTGATATTTTGTGCTTTTATCATTTTGGCCCATGGAGGCTTATTGTTGCTAATCAGATAAAGTAAACATCACTGGTTTTTACCTTTTAATTCCCAGGGAAATATTAATTGAATATTTAAAGTGGAAAGTGAAAAATAAGATTGACTGCAAAAGTGAAATACATTTAATATGTTCAGAAAAATGCTTTCCAGTACTATCAGCTCGTCCATGACGTTAGTCATGTGGTAGTTCATAATAGTATGGTGCGGTTGCCTAGCCATAAGCAAGTAAGTACTTATCACTAGAGTGCCCTGCCTCAATTTTAGCTGCTATTTTAGGTGTCATGATTTAACCCCAGCCAGCCCCCAAATCCCACCCAGCCGCTGGCTCACTCCCTCACCAGAGGGATGGGAGAGAGAATCAGAGGGGTAAAAGCTAGGAAAGTTCATGGGAAAGGGATATTCCATACCATATGACATCATGCTCAGTATATAAGGTGGGAGGAAGAAGGAGGAAGGGGGGACATCTGGAGCGATGGCATTTGTCTTCCCAAGGAACCGTTACACGTGATGGGCCCTTGGGAAGAGCCATCCCATCACTTCAGATGTCCCCCCCTTCCTCTTTCTTCCACTTTATATACTGAGCATGTTGTCATGTGGTATGGAATATCCCACAGTTTGGGTCACCTGTCCTGGCTGTCACCTGTCATCCCAATCTTCCACACACCTCCTAATTCCTTGCCGGTGTGGTAGTACGGAAAGCAGTAAAGGCCTCTGTGTAATGTAATCTCTGCTCAGCAATAGCAAAAACATCTCCATGTTATCAACCCTGTGTTCAGCAAAAATCCAAAACCTAGCCCCATAGCAGCCACTGTGAAGAAAGTTAACTCTACCTCAGCCCAAACCGTCACAGAAGGGTACAGGTTTTTAACACGCGTGTCATATCTGATAGTCCAGTATGGATTTTTAATAGAAAAAGAAGTTGCTGTGATTAATATAAGTCTATTAGAGATTTTAAAGGGATAGAAGTAGAATAAATCCACTCATAAAAATGTGGATGTAGATATAAGTTGATATTAAGCTTTGTAGTTCATTATGAACTATCTGATATCTAGACTTTCCTTGAAAGGGAATAAACCTTATAATATGCAATTTTTACTTTATTAATGTATTAACAACTTATTCAATAATACGTATTTGTCCAACATATGATAGTATTGCATTGGTGGCATTATAGGTTCAGATTAGATTTTGTCAATGCCTTCAAGATAATAAAACGAAAATAACTTGAATAATTGCAATTTGGCCTAATAATATCTCTGGCATAGAAAGTTGTTATTTTTCCCTATTTATAAAATATCTGTAAGAAATCCCTCCCTCATGAGAAGAGGTTAATGTCACATAAATTAAACCATCTGAAATTTAAGTGTGTAGCTTATGCTAGATTTCCTGGCTCCTTCTGCAGTCAATGGAGAGCCATTCTTCTTGCCTGTTTTAAAAGCAAACTTGTGATCTGGACGATCTCATCTCTCTCCATGATTGTAGTTGATCTAGATGATCAACTCACACTAACTTTTAGATAGGCAAACTGAATGGCAGAGGCATCATACAAAATGCCCATATACTTCTCTGTAAAACTGATAGGAAATTAGATCTGTATCACTAACCTTAGGTACTTGTATCACTAACCTTAAGTGACTATAGAGTATAGATTGAAAGAATATTTTCATTCAAGTCTATATTTCTTTCATATACATCAGAGTACAGAGAGAATATTATATAGTGGAATGAGGAGGGTCCAAAGAAAGGGAAGTGCATAATATGGTATTGCTGTGATGTCTTTAGCGTACGAAGGTCTACAAGAGAAAGAAGAATTTGTCATTCTTTGGAAACAGCACTAGGACATAGGGTGCTCTCACTGAAATAATATAGAACACATCTTGATGAAGAAGAATTAAAGTTTTCTATGCACATATTTATATGCACACATACACACACACATATATAGCATTACCTATATATCTAGTATGTACTATATATCTCATTTATCACATTTTTCCCTTTTCTTTGTGATATCATTTTAAGTATATCAGGTATTTAAAGGTATTTATTTAATGTGAAACATGATTATAATGAGATTGAGAGCAACAAAGATCACATCAAATAATTATAAAGTTCAGAAATGAATGCTCTTATGGGAATAAAGTTCAAAGTCATTGTTTGCAGGTAAGAAGTCCACAATGCATACCTGTCGAATACATGGGCTGTTGTGAACATAGGCGTTGAATTCTCTCTTAAAGATTGTCAGTGCACACTATTTTATTTTCACAGTTTTATATACATAACCACAAAAAGGAGGATTTTTTGAGTCACTGAAAACATGGTTTACAAGAATGAGACCTTAAAGCTAATGAGCCTTTAATTTATGTGTTAACGTTATAGACCCCAGTATTTTCTGTCCAATGATGAATACTGTATAAATATTTCCTATAGTAAATCAGGGTGCAGACTGCTCTTAGAAGCTGGCCTGATCATTCACCACTGTATTAAAAAAGAGAGACTATTTGATATACTCATGGTATTGAGAAAAAATGTAACAGTCACTCCATTAGTCAGTTAAAGAAATATAAAATTAGATGAAGCAGATCACTATTCAGAAAGAGAATGGACATTTTTGGATCATTTTAAAAAGGAAGATGCATCATTACAAAGGAGGAAATGGATGTTGTTATTAGAAATCTAAGGCAGTTTGCTCCGAGTTATTATAGCCAGCCTTCACAGGGCACTAAAATAGTCTTTAACTCCTATGGAAATAGACTTATTTCATGAGATCACAAAATGAGAAGTTGTCTTTTCTTAGAAGGAAGCAAAGAGAATTGTCACAGCTAAAATAGAGAGGCATGAGCTACTTGCCAAATTGACTTGTAAAAATAGGGATATATTGGACGGCAGATATAGCACATCAAAATGAGAGAGGTGTTGATATGTAAAAATTCACTTAAAAAAGGTGCATTTAGGAACTCTGCAAGAAAAAAATTGTCTAGTTAAACTGAGGATTCACATATTTGTTCTTCTATTAGAAACTTGAAACATCTGTACTATGTAAGTCCAAAAAAAAGAAAATAATCAGAAATTGTGGTCATTGTAGTTACTGGTGTTTGCTATGGCTACGGACTCTCTGTCAACAGTTAGGGACAAAAACAAAAAGGATGAATGAGAGTTCAACCATGAGATTTTTCTTCAGATGGGTATTTAAATATTCAAAGAAAAATCACAAAAACTTCTAAACCTACTCGTGTAGCATTCTGGTCT
>NW_008672302.1:41710-69706 GCF_000695815.1 Acanthisitta chloris | reverse complement strand
AAGAGATCTCTTGGTTGGCTAAAACAGCTACAAGTAAAACAAAATAACTTGCAAAATTTCTTTATTTTCAATTCAAGTTTTTCACTGCCATTATACCATAGTGTTAGAGACTGAGATTGTTAATGTTGCAACTGTACTTTAAAAAGGGAGGTTTGGGATTATTGATCACCTTAGATTAAAAACCATAAATTAGTGTATGAATCCTTGAACAAGATACAGGTTGATATCTGATGAGATTAAGGCAGGAAATTGGTTCTTAGACACATAGTGGATAAGGACACTTGCAGCCCTTCCCCACAAAAAAAATATAAGACCCCTGCTTTACCCAGCTTATCTTCAGATCCCCATAAAAATATGGGAAGTTCTGGAACTGGAAGTTCTTTCAGATAAATTCATTGTAAAATATTGGTATTCTTCCTTTTAACCTATCAAACGTATTTCTTGTTTTCTTCCTTTTTGTGGGGGAAATTAATTTCTCAGTGCATAAATGAGTGAGGGATGAGTTCACAAGAATAACAAGAAGGACTTCTACAGATATGTCAGCCAGAAAACAAAAAGATCAGAGGAAGCGTTTGCCCCAATGACAGGTAAAAATGGGTGAGGAGAAGGCTGTGAGCCGTGGTTTAACCCCAGCCAGCCAGCAAACCCCAGCCAGCTACTTGTTCGCTCCCCCAGCAGCAGGATTATAGAGAGAATTGGAAGGGTAAAATCTAGAAAACTCATGATTTCAGATAAAGACAGTTTAATAGGGAAAGTAAAAGCTGTGCACACATGCAAAATGAAACAAATAATAAATTCCCTGCTTCCATGGGCAGGCCGTCTTCAGGAAAGCAGGGCCTCATCTTGCATAGCAGTTACTTGGGAAGACAAATGACATCACTCCAAATATCTCCCCCTTCCTCCTTACCCCCTGCCCCAGCTAAACACAGCATACTGAGGTACGCAACAAAATTTTTGTCTCGGTCTTCACTGATGGCCTCTCTTCCCACACCTCTTGAGTGGATGGACTGCAAGACAGGGGCTGGGGGAGCAACGTCCCTCCCACTGTAAGTAAAGATCAGATTTGTGACCATCTGAGGAACCTGAATGTACATAAGTCTAAGGGACCTGATGAGATGCATCTCAGAGTCCTGAGCGGATTGACTGATGTATTTACCAAGCCACTCTCTACCATATTTGAAAAGTCACGGCAGTCAAATGAAGTCCAGGTGACTGGGAAAAGGAAATATTGTACCAATCTTACAAAAAGAGTAGAAAAAGTGGTCCTGTGAACTATTAACCTGTCAGCCTCACTTCTGTGCCTGGAAAGACCATGGAACAGATCCTCCTAGAAGCTGTGCTAAGGCAGATGGAGGACAGAGACAGGATTTGACACAGCCAGAATGGCTTCATGAAGGACAAGTCTTGTTAGACCATCCCGATGCATTCTATGATGGAGTGATCACATCAGCAGAGTAGGAAAAAGCTATGGATGTCATCTATCCTCAGTAGAGGAAAGACATGGACCTGTTGGAACACCTCTCCTATGAGGAAAGGCTGAGATAGTTGGGGTTGTTCAGGCTGAAGAAGACTCCTGGGAGACTTTATTCCAACCTTTCAGTACTTAGAGGAGGTTTATAAGAAAGAAGGGAGCAAATTTTTAGTAGGACCTGTTGCAGTAGAACAAGGGATAATAGTTTTAAACTAAAAGAGGGTAGATTCAGACAAGGAAGAAATTTTTTACAATTAGAGTGGTGAACCACTGTAACAAATTTTCCAGAGACATGGTAGGTGCCTCATCTCTGGAAATATTCAAGGCCAGGTTGGACAGGGCTCTGAGCAATCAGATATAGTGGAAGATGTTTCTGCTCATTGCAGCAGGGTTGGATAAGATGAGCTTCCAAGGTCTCATCCAACCCAAACTGTTCTATAATTCTGTGGTTCTATGACATGGTATATCCCAAGCATGAACAAAAAAAACCTGGCAATTCTGAAAAAGTTCCCTTATCACAGTATCTTTAAGTTGTGAACCATATACTCAATAATATTAAAAAAGATCAATAGTTCACTAATATCACTTTGAGCATCCATTTCTAAAATGTGCATGTAAGTAATGTATGAACCATGTACATAAATAAAAATAAATGAACAAAAATGCTGGCAAATGAAGACTTGGACTACTCAGTTGGAAAGAAATAGAACAAGAAAAAGAAAGAAGGTAAAAGAAAGGATATTTTTTCTTTCTAACCTCTTGTCTATGTATTTTACAAGAATCATGTTTATGAAATAGTGTAGAGATAATGTTAGACTCCTATATATTCTACAGAAACTGTGGGGAAAAGCTCTCTCCATATATAGCCTCCTTTTTTAAAAATACCCAGTATTTTAAATACCCAAATACTTTTGATGGTAGTACGTGTCTATTTAGATCTCTTGCTTTACCAGCTAAGTGCTTCTCTTAAAAGATGATCTTGTGAGAAGTGAAGAATGGATTGTCTTGTATTTATTAAGTGCTAAATGCTTAAATGTGTGATCAGTTATCCACAGGCTCCCCTCTTTCAGAAACCTGACATGCTAACTCATCCTTTTTAATACAGTAATTCCAGAAAAGCAGTCTGTTACTAAAAATTAAGACTGCTAATCTAAAACTGAACATGCCTTCACACTCAGAAACACAAGTGATAAGTGAACAAGCATAATGCTTTGTGTAGAATCTCTCAGTATTAATAAATAACTGCAAAATATACCACTAGATTTCTCTCTTCCTTTAAAATACATAAAATACATAAAATACAGGTTCTTATTTTGCGGTTGAGCCTATATCTTATCTTTATAACCTCAAAATGATTTCTAGTTACAAATAAAACACCTTTTGGGTTCTGTATATAATAAAAGCAAAATATAGCACATGTTTTCTTCTGGAAGTAAGATAGATGCAGGGAAGTGTTGGATATCTGTTAATGTCTACTATCTAGTACATAACTTTGGCGTTGTCCTTTGGATAACATAAGCTCCTTTCATGAAATGAACATCTTATTTTTCAAATCATCAGCCTTGCTTCAAGAGTCATGGAATAATCTGCCTGTCATACTTGCTGTAGGGATTGCAACCTTGAGATAGCCACACGCTCTGTACACTCCTATACAGGTAATACATACCATTATTTGAGATTCTGTGCTACAAGCAAGCAAGGCACCATAACTACTAACAAACATGAGACTCTATTTCCCATATGCAGTAAAAGACAAATTATCTGGAGATTAAGAGTAAAGCTAAAATCACATCCTGCAGCACTGGTGTGGTGCATCTCAAATATAGAAGGAACTTAAACTGTCCGCCTGGGGAAAATGTTCTCATTTGATGGCTCAGTAGATGACTGAAGAACCTATATCGAGATAATGTAACAGTATATAGTCAATCATGACATTAGTGATGAGAAGATGTAGCAATTTAATTGAGTGCAGTAGGTAGTGTACCTAAAAATTGGTGTCTGTTGTTCCACAAAAACACAGTCCTCAACTAATGCTGAATTTATAGAAATTCTAGAAATTGTCATTACCTCAGAAGTCACTTGTGATCATAGAGTGCTTACAGACTGCTTAAAGAAAACAAAATAAAAATCCCAGACATTGATAAGTGGCTGAATTAAAGGAACGCATTGGCAGTAGACAGGAGTTTTCAATGAAGAGTAAAGGGGCAATTCTTAATTTTAATGGAACATATCATATGTAGCATGTAAAACTAACAAAACACAGATCAGGTATTAATTGTGGCTTCTTTCACTATTAAATATATGTTAGGTATTACTATTTTAATTTAAACTGCTACTGAAACTAGCAAGGGGTCACAACAGCATCAGAAAATCTGTTTAGCAGCAAATATACCAGGAGAAGAGCAGAAAGTAGAGTGTAAAGAGTATTGCAGATTGTATATTTTTATTATGCAACACAGTCTCACAGTGCCAATTATTGTTGGTTCAAGGACAAACACTGTGCAAAGAAACTGGGACATACACAGAAAGATGTACAGGTCAGTGCAAAAAGCACCTCATGGGGACAATACCTGAGAATTCCAGAATCATCAGCTTGCAGACGACAGCACAGAGTCCATGGAGAATACCTTAACATCTCCACAGCTGTTTAATTTATAAGTCATTATTTGAATTCCTTTGCAAGTGAAAGCAATGCAGTATAAAATTGAGCATAACCCAGAGTCCACTGCTTCTATAATCGCATGTCAGGTTTGTCAGAGGCTACTTAAGAAGGTGAAATTGCAAAAAACTTCAGTGTTTCTAAAACATATACTAGGAAAATCCTCACTCCCCTGAGTGTTGTAATGGTGAAGGTAACATATAGTTGTAAACAACATATGTTAAATCCTTATGTTGTGAAACGAGGAGGTCATGCATTATTTGGTAGAGGATGGCTGAGAAAGATTCAGTTGGATTGGAAAGTGTTATGTGTTTGCAGGCTTGAAAATAATTATGGACTCCAGCCCAAAACAAAAATAACTGCTTTGAGTGTTTATACAATGAAAACTGTCTTAAGAATTGTATCAGAGCCGTAGGCATAATTAAGAACCATCAGCATAATATAGCTATGAAAAAAAGGCAAACAGGATAGATAGGGTCTACTAAGCAAAGTGCCAAGAGCAATGGAAAAGTATTACTGTCATCATTCAAGACAATCTTGAGGTTTTCTCATGCTATAAAGTGTGTATGGATTTATTTCTCTTTTTTTTGCCCATTTAAGAAAAAGGACAGTTGTTCATGTGCATTAAACCATCTATGATTCAAAAAATAAACTTCAATGATGACAATGGATTCATATTGTAAGCATAATATACATTGCTGTTGTCAAACTTCTTTTTTAACTTCTGCTTGGAAAATGCCTTTTTTATCATCTTGATTTGTATTTCTACTTTGTAAGACAAAATATTGTTGTTATTCAGGTTTGCATCAATTATGTCCAGGAATTCTTATGGGCTAATTAAATCATCACAATTTGCCATCACAGACAGATTCATATAATCTAAGATATTTTTGCTTCTCAGAAACTAGTTATTGCCCTTTTGTCTAAAGTGTAGCAACTGATCCAATAGATAATATTTGTCTATTTCAGTGCAAAGCCAAGAACAGAAGCTTATATCATCACCAGAGTTAAGACCATAGTATGTCATGAGTCAGTGACTAATAGTTTAATGAATCTCTTAACTCTGTTCCTTCTTCAAGCTGCTCTGGCACATGAAAGTATGAAGGCTTTGCTGATATATCAGGAAGAGGGAGGCAGTATTTTCTTACATTGTAGTGATGTGATTTCAGCATAGTTATTTTTAGGAAATTTTACAGCAGATGTGGGGGACTTGGTTACAGTTCACCAAACCCATTTACTTTCATCAACATTAATTCCATTCTCCTCATCATTCATGAATACTTTAGAAGAGATAACATGCCCCTTTGTCTTTAGAAGTCATTATCCATAGAGAAACTACTTTTACAATGAAACTTTGTGATCTTCCTCAGTAGTGAAAATTCTGCAAATCACAGTTCCTGGGACAGATGGGACAAAAATGTTCTCCAGAGAACATGTATAAACCAGCTAAGTCTGCAGCATATTCTGTATCATGTTACAAATACTGGCAGCAATATATTTGCAATTTTTGTGTGACATTTTATATGAAAGTGGTAAGACTGTTTAAGATGTAAGAATTAAATGGGTTCAGTGGATATACTGAAGACGACCCTGAGACTTGCCTGTTTTCTGTTACTGTAGCCATTTAGGACCCTACTAGAACAATAGCATATACAAATAAATAAGCTTTGCATACTTCTAAGCTGTGAATAAGTAACACTAGTATTGATATAGTTGTCTTCCTGTGTCTCGTCTTCATGATGTGAAAATCCAAAAGTATCTTTGCCCTTGTTTCACAGTCAGAAAAATAAGCCATAACGGTATTGAGATCTTGGACTAGGTCTAGACTGATTCTTATACCCTAGTGTCCCACTCCTCTCACTGTTGAGATTGTCTAGAGTTTAGAGTGAGCTATGGATTCCCTCTAATCAAGGTCTTTTCAACATTTATTCTTTGTGGAAGCTGGTTAAGAACACCAAACAGACAAACAACAGTAAACAGTGAAACACACCTATGTCTAACCTAACCCAAATTTAGGATGCAGACAGTGTAATATTGATCGTAGGAAGCAAGAAATGCTTTCAGGTTCCTCAGTGTAGAAATAGCCATAAAAACATGAGAGACAGGGAAAAAGGCTGTGTTTACTGGGAAACAAACTGCTTTTCTGAATCACACCACCAGCTTTCAAGTCTGTCTTCAGAGCACATGTTTTGCAAATGGCTATTACATTCTTAGTGGTTTAAACTTTGAATGCACTGCAAAGATTACTTTAATCCTTGTGTGGGAGAGGTATGGTACGTCTATATAAAGGGAGATAAAATTTTTTTAAACATAACATGAAATGCTGTGAAAGTTCCAAAACTAAGGTGATGGTCTACATGAGTCTGGTTTCTTACTAAATAAAACCTATAGTTCATATTTTTAATTATATGATAAATATTTTAGCATTTGTAGAGTAATTGTCTAGTAATTGATTCTAACAATAAGATCTGCAGAATATCTTACTTTTTTGACTGAGATAAGCAAACATGATTTTCTTGTAATTGTGCTGTATTTACTATGCATAGTAAACAAGTTGTAAATAAAATAAAAATCATTTCATAACTCTTTGCAATCTATCCGGTCCAAGTCTGTGTCATAAGAGAGTGACAGACCCCAGAAAATCTCCAGATGTTTTTGATATAAAGCCAGTCTGGATATTTTGTGTATTCATAGCTGCAATAAATATTTTTACAGTTAAATCACATGTAAATTTTGGAGAGTTGCCCCTCAGGTTTTTGAGGTAAGGGATTATCTTTTAAAAACTAAAAGGTTTAAAAATTTCATGCACTTTCCTTGATTAAGCTGTTAAGTATGTCTCTTTGAAAAACCAAAACAACCCAACCCAAACAGAAAAAAACACACAAAACAAACAAGCAGTGTAAGTGCATTCTTATCTTTAAACACAGAGCGATACAATTAAGTCTGAAGGATGCTGACATGCTTAAAGATAAGCTCAAAAACTATTTTCTTAGCTGGAGTTGGGATGAAACAAAACATTCCTTAAATCTTCCTCTGCTTAGTTCAAGATTTCATCTGACAAAGAGATTGGTTAACTTGCATCAAGCAAATGTAGTAACTATCCTAGTGAAACTGCCTTGCTGGACATACAGCAGACTCTTGTGCTGACTTCTAACTTAAACTGCAGTCATTCTTAATTTCCTTGAGTTCTAGCAGAATCCAGTCATTGTTACTTACCGGGATGTTTATAAACACCCTCCAAATACCTAGGATTCATTCCACCTAAACTGAGCTATTTAGTAGTCTACTAAAGCTAAAGTAATCATCTTGGTTTCCATTCCAGTCAGTGGAAAGAAGTGGAAAGTACATCAGAAGTGAATTTCACTTCACCTATTTTGCAAACCCATTGTCCTTCAGAATTTTTCCCCCCATTTATTATGTACGGGTGACTTCATTAATCTGAGAAAACTAGGATAGTTTCCCTATAGATACTGAATTTAACATGATATAAAACTTTTCTCTCTAGCACACTTGCCCAAGTGCTCAGGTGCTACAGACATCAGTGCAACTTCTTCAGCCAATACCAGTCCTTTAGACATGCACACAGCAGAACAAATTCATAAACCTTCTAGATGGTCCCCCAAACATTTTCTTCGCTATATCAGAGCACTTGTGCAGTTTAAGTCACTGTACTGTGCTGTCCAGGATTCTTCTCTGTAATTTGAGGCTTTTCTTCCGCAATACAGAATTTTTCTCCTATATGTCTTAAATTCCTTACCCTCATCTCCACTACTTTGTTCTGGTTATTCTTTCTGACCCGAGTTTATTTCCCTATTAAAGACAGTCACCTTGATTGAAAAATTTTGAGTTCCCTCCCTCCCATATATTATTTTTCTGTTTATGATCCAGTTGAATTGGCGCCACCCTTGATTTTTAAGGTACATTTAGCCTTTTTTATTTATTTTATTTACATTTTGAAATCAAGAGTATGACTTGTTGAATAAGATACCATGAATGATAGTAACAGAATCTGTTCTACAGTAACATTTCTTCAAGAAATCTTTGAGGTTTTTCACTAGGACAAAGTATTGAACATAATATATTATAATGCAAATTCTATCAAACACTGTGTCATTAACATTTAGCAATCTTGTTTATTCAAGTCAATCCATCTATATATACAAATCTGATATTTGCCTTTTAAAAATTTAACATGTGTAAGTGCCCATAAATCAGTTATGACAATCATTGTTAAAACAATCAATAGTAAGGAATATGCATTAATTCAAATAATATTGATAGCCATATGAACCTGCATCAGTCTTCTGTGAAATAAGAAAAATGAGACATCTTTTTAAAATCAATATTTTACTTTTTATGTCATTCATTTGAAGAGTATCAATAATACATTACTTTATACCTTATGTGTCAGTAGCCCTACTTCTAAATGTAGAGATATCTTGAAAAAATACTGAAGTGAGGCAAAAGGAAAAAGTCGTCAAAGCAATGACCTGCTAAATAGCTTACATTCATCCATTGTATTGTGGGTATTCATCTGAACTAAAATATGTATGGGCAGCATTACTGGTTGGATATATTATTTATAACTCAGACCTCAATAACAGATGCTTGTATACTACATTTGTCCTGGAGTTAAAGAGCAAGAGGAACAGCAAGAGAACTCACTATTGCCTTTATCTATCCTCAGACATAAGAACCATGAAGTTAGGCAGGTGTGCAGACCAAAGTGGAAATACAAGATGTGGAATTACAACATCCATTCATCACAAAAGAAACATTTTAATTGGTTATATGTGGAAAATATCTACTTGACAGTCAGTTTCTCACTTTTCACATAAGTGCTTTGCTGCTTGGATGCCTAATCTTGTTTAGTATAGGGAAAGTAATTTGACATGAAAGTACCTAGATGGCTGCTGAAAATTAATTGCCAATTAAAAAAGAAAAATGTTTGTGCTACTCTATAAACAAGCCAACATATAAACCTTTCAGTCTTGTTGCTTTATTTATGCCTTTGTAGATCTGGTTTCAAGCTATTTGCATACAATTTACAAATTCATATTATAATTCTCCAGTATATTTATGATTTTATAGTTGTATATATTTTACCTCTATGAAAAATATTTATTTCTTTATGCTTCTGTTGCTTATTATTTAACAAAAACATTTCATTACATTTGATATTTTATGTCTCCTCCTTAGAATGAGGCATTTTTATTTGTAGGGCTCAAAAAGAGTGGTTTATTTTCCCCCCGCATTAAAAACAAAATAAAAAGCCAAACCTCAAAACGATGAACTCCTGTCTCTAACTTCCCATAGCTTCCTCAGTTTGCTTTCAAGTGAGGATGAATACCCCGATGATTCAAAGTATAAAGGTTAATCTGAGTGGAAAATGAAGGCGTTAACAGGATTGTAAAGCTTAAGGACTCCTTTCAGCACTAAAGAGACTTTTGAAAGTGCCTGAGCCATAGAAATTTCATGAGCGCCATGGAATGGCCCCCTTAGATCCAAAATACAATTCAAATGGCACAGCTGGCTGAATCCATCAGTAGAAATGGATATTGACTTCTATTTTCTTCCTTCTTCTTCTCCCAAAATTAACTTTCTACACATCAGGTAGATAGCATGGATCAATGTTTTGTCCACATAAACATTAGCAATTATGTGTAGGATAGAGTACTGAATATCGTATATATAAGATAGTAATAGAAAATCTTAGTACTATTTTTAAGCAGTAAAATAAGCATATATGTTTTAAATTTTTTAAGTTTTTGAGGTTTCTTTGTGGTTTGGTTTTGTTTGTATTTTGAAGCAAAATTGATTCCCAGTGGGGAAAATTTGTTCCCAGAGGGTTAAATTCAGTCACTTTACCTTACATTAATAAATTTGGAATATCTATGGTTGTTCAAGGCTATTGCTCCTCATATTAACATTTTTATTCAGTCTTCAATTCTACATGAGTCAGGCAAGTCAGTGCTTCCTTGCTAAAGCCAATCCAAAAGGAAGACTTTAATGAGGGAGAAAAAACCCCAAACAAACCAAACCAGAACAACAACCACAAACCAAACCAAACAAAACAAACAGAAAAAATAACATCAAGCCCACAAAGTTTTCAAGGGCAGGTTTTGAAAATTGAAAATCTCTTGGCAAAATGTGTCCAAGACACCTGATTCAGGGATTTAACCAGCATGAAACACTGTCTGAAAATAATTTGTGATTATTTTTTGGGTTAAAACTATCTGATAGGAAGCTCCTGTGCACATTTATACACTGTTCAGTTTTCTCACAAAACCTGTGGTTCCATGTGAAACATCAATAGTGTGGAGATAATGTCAGGGTCACTTATTCTTACTGTGTCAAACAGTTCTATAATTCTCAAAAGACAGACATGTTACATACAATAGCTGCCATTCAAGGCATGAATTAACAAACAGTCACCCGTCTTATTTTCCTTTTCTCTTTTAATTAGAATGATAAGAATATCGATAATAAGAAATCATATTTGATTTTATTAAATGAAACTTTATATTGGAGAAGAAAGTTAATAAAAGAACATTAATGTAACATTAGTTTTTAATCTTGCTAAAATGTAATATTTATACAGATTTCAGATTTTCAAGCTTTTATTGTTATGCACCTATTTTTTTTCTTTCTTGTAGCCCTTTAAAAGACAAGGGATCATAAAAGTCATAAAAAGGCCTATTAATCTGAAACGTTATCAAGCTCAGGGAAATGTTCAACTAGATTCTCAAAACTTAAGTAACATTCAAATCGGAGTCCATTCACCATTACTAAGGCTTCCAGAACATTTTCATTTAAAATGAAATCTTTTATGAATCTGTAGTTAATGATCCTATTTCATCTTATTTAAAACTCTTGATAAAATTAGTTAAGTTTTGAATCACTTATGGTTTTGTAATATGGATCTCTTGGAAAATATTAGGTAATACTGCATCTGGTCTTCCTTTTCTAATATGTGATAACAGAGAAGCCTCCAAAACTTGCAAGCCAGCTATCAAAATCTTGAATCAGTAGCTGTATATGCAATCATAATTAGAACAATTGAGACCTACATGTTCTCTAATAGGTGACTGTTTCTGTCTGTGAGCAAGGGCTAAGTGCACTCATATTCCTGTGCAATATTACATTACATTAGGTATTTGCATTCCAAATTTTTATGTGACTCCCCCAGTTGACTCTAAGAAGATATTAGAAATTTTTAGCTCCTTAAATACAATTGGGTATGGACTACTGTTCTTTACTGTATCACTAGAATCAGAAGACCCTCACATAATTTATCACAAGACATGTAGAAAAAGCTTGTGGGACATCAAGAAGTGAAACACAAACTCCATGTTCCTTCATTTCAGATTCCTATCACTAAAATCAACAGGGTAGCCAGGTAGCCATAGATGCCAGTAGAAGTAACATTTGAAAGAGATTATCTTCATAATAATCCCTACAGCTGAGGGCATTATTAAGTTGGTTTGCAATCTTGTGGTCTTTTTGGCTACCTTATTTCTGTGAGGAGCTGTATCAATCATTGTAATAAAAATAGACAAACACAAAGTATCTACCCATTACGTTATTAAGAGATTATTGTAGTCTGTGCTTTTGGACACAGATCTAGACACAAGATTTAGACTTAATTATTTTAGCTTCCCTCTAGCAATGGAGACATATATCCTGAAAAGCTCCAATTATTTCAAATAAACACCAGAATTCTCTTAGCTATGTAGGTCACCCTTCACTTGCTCTTAACTAGCTATAGAAAGCAATTCACAGTCCTCTGTGACTGACCCGCTTAAGATATCCTGCCTTCCTGTGGCCCATAATACCGTTTTAGGTTGCTTCCCACTGGAACAATAAAATAGTATATTGCAAAGGAAATCTTGTAGGAGTAGTGAATCTTTCCATAAAGGGGAATTCAGTGATAAATCTCTCCTGTGAATTCACTACTTATGAATTTGTTATTTTCATATCAAAGCCATTTTATTTTATTTTATTTTGTAAGTAATAACCTACTCATCCTTAGATGTACCTATGCAAACAAATGAACAAGTGAACAAACAAAAAATCCTGCCAACAGGGTAAACACAGTCCTTTCCTAAACTTGAAATGAAACAAGACACAGTTTTATTGCCACACAACTACTTAGTAGAAACTTTGACATAACTCAACATGCGCCATCATACTAAAAATGGTGAAAAAATATAAGTTATCTCAATAATTTGAAATATCGCAGGCCAAACATATTTATAGATCACACAAAGTTGTTCTTATTGCAATCTTCATTGTTACCTTTTCTCAAAGGATAATGTAAAGAACAGAAAACTGGTGACAACATTTAACACATCCATTTCTATTTCTATCAGAAAGCAGAAGTTTTACCTGTAGATTATTTTTATTTTTTTACAATTGTTAGTATTTGGTTTTTCTCAAAAACCTACTTGTTTGTTAAATGATTGGAGCTGAGCCACAGACTAGCAGAAGTTCTATTCTCACCTTCTTGTCCTACATCCCCAGGAGCATTTATAATTCTCCATGGACTGTGTTGGACACTTCAATACCTATCTATATTGAGTTATATTCTTAAAAAACAGTCATTCAGCCAAGGATAGCTTTCAGTTGTTCAGTGTTTAGTGATCACATTCCTTAGACATTATAGTGATGCATGATATAACAAACATAAGCGTCACACTTACAGCAATGTCTATGAAAGACAGTTCCACTGGAGAAGCTAGTTTTTCAGTAATGTCAAATCAAAATTGAACGAACACTACCACTGCATGTTTCAACCATCTGTGGTTCTTGTGATGTCACGTATTGAAACCAAGATAATAACTCAGCAGTGATCACTGTATTCAACCTTTCAAAGAAAACAGAATATCCAATTTGGATAGAGCAATGTATACATATTTTTGCATAGATATTTAGTGTTGAAAAATGTGGCCAACTATCTGTCAATAATTTTATAGCTGTTTTGACATGACACTGTGGGACTGATTCTTTCTTTCCTTGCTGAGTGTGGTTAGTTCTATGTAAAGATGGTTCTTAATTTTCTAGTGGAATAACACCTTTTTTTCAATTAAGTAAGTAAGTTCCCAGGGTATTTCAGTGCTCTATTCCACACTAACTATCGGAATTAGCAGCAGCAAAGGTGGAGTTGTTAATATCTGAATGTTTTTCAACTTTTTAAATAATTCCTGAAGTTTCTAAGAAGGAGGAAAAGAACTGTCAAAGTCTTCCTCAAAAGGAAGTACTGTCCTACTTTTTAGGAAAACTAAAAGGACTCGTGACCACAGCAAAATAACCCTGAGGCCTGAGAAATCAGGTCTTTTCATCATGATACCTACACATATCTCTTAGTATTTGCATTTGCCATGTTTCTTAACTAGTGATACCAGAAATAATGTCTTGAAGTGAGATAATTTACTTTTATTTATGGATAAAATATGCCCACAAAATAAAGAAATCAGGAGCTGTCCATATTAGGAATAGTTTTACTAGTTCACTATCACTTTTTTCTTTTCCTTAAGCATCTCTGTGAAGCACCAAGATAGAGACTGAGGTATTGTTTCCACTTTTATCATAGCTTTCAAACAAGTCACTCAATGTCTCTGTCTCAGTTACGCATTAAGTGGGAGGAATTATGTTGGTCTACCTCCTAGGCCTTCTTCATTAAACCCTAGTAAAGAAGGACACTGAAACACAGAGAATTAATGCACCCAGACAGTAAAGGCTTTTAAGAAACATTTAGAAATTTCAGATGATATTTGTAATAAGAAAGAGGACAAAAATTGCAAACCTTATTTGCCAAATCTTTTGTTTTGATTAACTGTAAATTCAGGTCACACAAACAGTCTAATGGAGCAAGATTATTCATTCAAGCTTTAAGAAAATTTCTTACTAGGACTAGTATTGCCACACTGGTGCAGAGCTCCATGTAGCCTCATTACTCATACTGAGCTGCAGGGTTTGTGGGTTTATGCATCACCATGGCTATACTGCTTCTCCTGGTCCCAAACCAGCTCATAGTTGATACTAGCAATTCCAACACTGCTTTGGCAAGAGTATATAGATGTAGTCTTAGAAACTACTGATTGTCTGAAGTCCTCCCTGCTAATAGGAAAGCATGTAGTGAAACTTTTGACAATGTCTATTAAACAGCATTGACTGTCATGACTGCAACAATCCTCCTCTTATAAAAAGCAGCACAGGGCTGTGATGTTGTTTTAATAAGCTGAGGTGAAATCCAAGTCATTATATATCTTTTTGGTTTTTTTTTTTCAGAGCAGTCTGACTTTGTTCTAGATAGTAATGTGACCAAAGTGAAAATAAAACAAAAAACAACTTTAGTTTTTAATGAGCTGTCTCAATAGTATTCATCAAAAAGCAAGCACGGGATTCATCAAAATCAAACATGTTTATTTTCATAAGCTGTGGTATTAAGTAGAGCATTTCGAGCTTAGTACACAGATGATGAGAAATCATGAAATAAAAGTGTATTTCTGATGTAAAATATCTGAAGTGGCAAGTCCCAGCTCAGGTGTAAGGTGCAATTTGGAACACAATCTTACATTTAATCTGTATAACATTCTTCCATACTGTCAGTTTCTCACACTAATATTCACCCTTTAGTATTTCCCCTAATGCTGCACAAAATATGACTTGTGATATTTCTGGTTAAGAGTATTTATTTATGCATCATATTAGTCACTTCTAAAGTAAGCAATGCCATGCTCTTTAGTTCTAATAGCAATCACTGAAGATGTGTTTTACCCACACACTAATCTAACTGTAGAGAACTTGTGCTAATTCTCCAACACATTTTAGAGAAGACCCATGAAAATATTTCAGGGACTAAACCAAAAATGTTATCCAAACTTTTGATGACCAAGTATTTTGGTATTAATATTTTCCCCATAACCTTCTTATACTAACTAGCTCATTGGCTACTGTATACCCCAACTACGTAGCACCTAGACAACTCAGTCTAACAAATAGTCTCAGAGGTCTTAGGTCAGGAGTCAGTGTTACTGTTGCCATAATAGCTGAAGCATTCACCTCTGCCTCAGTTTCTAACAGACAAGTTTCCAGCAGAACTTCCTCAGAATATGCCTTGATTGAGGCTAAGGTCTCAGAAAAACCAAACAGCTTTATAATCTATTTAGTAGATAGCGCCTATGTTTGAACCCTTCCTCTGGGTTTTTATAATTACATCCAGCAGTGCTCATCTCTCCCTTTCTAAATATCCAATATTCTTCAAATTTATTTGAAATAGTATGAAATTATTTTAAACTGACTATAACTCAGATAAACTGTGCATTCTTACTTTTCATGGTATTTTAAAAAATCCTCTGAAGAAAATGGCATATTAACAACAGAATAGAACAATGTAAACCTCATCAGGCAAAAAAAGGAACTGAATCCAGGATTCTTACAGTCTGGAGGAAGATTTTAACTACTGTACAGCTGGATAAAACCAGAAATCACAACTTCCTTAAAAAAATTAGCTTAGACCCTAGTATGACAAGAGGATTAAGGAAAAAGAATCCTATTTGCAAGCGCTTAGGATCTAGAGAAGGCAAGATTTCATTTGTAGATAGTTGCTCCCGAAATCTTGTTACCTAAAAAGAAAAAAGCATTGATCAGGTCTACTGGTTTCTTACCAACATTTTCATCATGTGACTGCTACCATAATTTCTATAAGGATAGTTGATAGCATTGTAACTAGGTGCTACAAAGTTCTTTTTTTTATACCTGGATACCTCCTTGTAAACGTGCAAAAACACACCAGTCACTGCTAATGATAATTTCTCAGCAATATTTGCAACCAGTAAAAGTAGAGCAAGTATTATGTCTGAAACTTACATAGAGGTAATGCATTACGAATATTTGGGATTCACTCAACTGTATGAGATTATCCTTCCTCATAAACATGAATTGTGTTTCAAGGAGCATGCTGTTCTCCAAGGTGTGGAGAGCATTACGGACTTCTGTTAGAATGGCTTGTTGTCTGTTCTGTAGCATCACCTAAAGTCTGCAAGATTTATATGAAATGTAGTCATATAACCCTGGGCTCTGATTGTGTCAGTTTCTACAAGCTAAGCAGCATGAAATCTAGTCAATACCTGGATGGCAAACTTCAAAGCAAAAAAAAAAAAAAAAAAGAAAGGAAAAGGCTAGTGTAGGAAGTAGCATTGATCATCCTCTGCGTATCAAACTTCCCTGTGAGCCAGTACTCAACCAGCGTTGCAGCATTTTGTCAGGATGGTTGATATTAGACATATTGCTCAAAACTGAAGGAAAATGAAATATAGCTGGATCAATTTTCAAAATGTCTTATGAGGCTCCCATAGGAAATCTCCTGTAGGGTTTAATTATAATGACTAGACTTTCTGTTACAGTTTTGAAAATAATCAGTCCCTTTATTTAGATGCATAAGATAGAGTATATCTTCATAATTGCAGGATGGTGAGGAAAAAACTTTCTGTTTTCCTTCAACCCAGCACCTTATCACACATCCTTCTTCCCCTTTTAGTTGTTCTGGAAATTGCTGAACTGTCTCAGATAATGGATAGCTAGAGGTGTCAAATGGAAGCCAAGAGATGCCAATGACCTGGATGAGGTAGAAAGAAAAGCAGAGCTTCCATAAGTTACACAAATCTTTTTTTGTGGGGAGATGGGTGGGCAGCAGGACAGATCAACAGCTTAGTCCAGTTTTGACAGTACATGTAAAGTTCCTTGGGTGTTACAGAAAACAAAGGTCTCACCATGTGTAGTCACAAAAAAAACAGATTTAATGTTTTTCCTTAAAGTAGCATATGATCCTTTTCATTCTAAATAAATCAGAATTGGTTTGTTTTGTTAATTTATATCAGTCCAAAAGCTTAAATTAATTATATTAAAATTCACAGAATATGTCATTAGAGTATGTTATGTGTAGGCTCTGTTTTCAGAAAACAAATACTTTAGTCCAAAGGAAAATTACAAATATGCTTAGGAGAATAACAAGATAAGGCAAGGTCATTTCTGTCAAAACTGTGTTTATTTGCAAAGAATACCAAACTTCTTTGTCTCTGAACAAAGCAAAAGTCAAACAACAGAAAAGCACTTCAGTCTCAAATCTAAGCTCCCTTAGCTGTCACTGGCAGCTTTCTATGTTATCCAGAGTCTTCAGGCAAACTTCTCACCTTCCTACATTTGCTAATTCTCCCATGCTTTTTTAACTTTAACACACACACAAGTATATTTGTTTTGAAATCTAATAGTATTCCCCAGCTTTAGGTCAAAAAACTGTTGGTTTAGCCTTCTGATTTTATAAATTAATGTGACTGGTTTTCAAATTTTTTTCTTGAAGTGATAGGTTTTCATAACAATTTATATAATGCATACTATTCCCTCTCTATCCATATCCATTTTTCGCCTTAAACAATTTATTCCATACCAAAAAATAAAAGCCAAAAAAATGTGGAGTAAATTGAGGTCAGAATGGGGCTTCAGATTATCAACAAAACGTAGTCTACTTTTACTTGATTGTTATCTTCTTCCAGGAAATTGAAGCAAATACTTTTGTTTTCAACAACATTGTCCATCTTATTTTTCTTCTAAAAAGTATTCTTACTCTGTGAGGTCCTAAATTTGGTTTATGGTTCCTGCTAATATGGGTGACATTAGACAAGTATAATAAAAAAATTTCAACTGTTGCTTTTAGTTTCCAGAAGTCAGACTGTCGGACAAGGTGCTGCTAGCTATTCTGTGCAGGACAAAGTATTTTCCTGTATTGTAGTTTAACCCCAGCCAGCAACCAAGCATTACACAGCAGCTCAATCACTCCCTGACTGGTAAGATCAGGGGGAGAATCTGAAGGGAAAATGCTAGAAAACCCATCGACTGAGATAAAGACAGTTTAATAGGGAAAGCAAAAGACACATAAGCAAAGCAAAACAGGGAATTCATGCACTCCTTCCCATGGGCAGGAGGTGTTCAGCCATCTCCAGGAGAGCAGGACCCCATCTTGTGTAATAGTTACTTGGGAATATAAACACCATCACTCCAACCTTCTCCCCCTTTCCTCCTTCTTCTCACCACTTAATATATTGAGCATGATGTCAAATGGTGTAGAATATCCTTTTGGTCAGTTTGGGTCACCTGTCCTGGCTGAGTCTCCTCCCAGCCTCCCATGTAGTCCCACTTCCTCGTCAGTGTGACAGTATGAAAAGCAGAAAAGTCCTTGGCTCTGTGTCAGCACTGTTCAGCAGTAACAAAAACATCTCTGCATTCTCAATCCTGCATTCAGCACAAATCCAAAACTCAGTCCCATTCTAGCATCTGTGAAGAAAAATAACTACATCAACCAAAACCAGCACACCCTGGAAGAATGTAGCATTATTTTCTAACCATTCACAGAATAACAAATCCATGAAAAATAAAAAAAAAAAAAATTAAAAAAAGCAAAACAACAAAACAAACAAACAAAAAGAAACATGGGGAATGATACAAAATGCACTCTTCATTGGAAAATCTTGTGCTAATAATATGGTCACTTGCATCCAGGTGATAGATACATCATGACATTGTAGTTATCTTCAAAAACACTACATCTGCATTCTGATTATCTGTTAGTTTATGTGAACATATCTTGGGAGTGTCTATGTATAATGCTGGAGATGGCTCTTCATGGTGACACTGAAAACCAATCAACGACAAAAAAAATGTGAAATCAAACAGGTGGATGCAGAACCTTCCAGGGGAATTAGAAACAAAAAAACTGACAATGTAACAAAAGATGCTATAAATTACAAGGGAATTAATCTGCTTGGGGTGAGAGGTTATAATGTCAATGAGATGACAGTGTTATATATAAAATGTTACATGCAGCTTAATGTTGCATCAACATTCTCAACCACTGTCTATGACATCTATATATTGGGAATTTGGAACATAATTTTCAGGAGGATAACAAAACCTGTAACTTAATGGTGACTGAGTACTTCAGTTTAATGAATGTTTGCAATAATATAGTAAAATTAGGTGCGCCAAAAAACAGCCAAAAAAACAATCCAACCTTCTGGTCCTATTTAAATTAATCCTAAATTATCAATTAAAATGTATCAATAAGTCATGAAGGAACACTGTTTCTCTGATCTCAAAAGCTCTCCAAATTATAGTTATAAAAACTACTACCTTTTTCTGTGGAGAGTTTTTGTGGTGAACATTATAATGTGGTGACCCGATTAGACAAAGATTAACAAAGGAGAGACTGTCATGACTTAGGTGTTTGGGCTTATTTTTTGTGAGTTATAGTCCAATCCTATATTTTGTTTTCTTTCTTCCATTTTATTGATAGAAATCTCTTTTCTGCAGACATTTCCTTGGCCTCTGCCATATTGATCGCCGCTGTTGAGGGAGAATGAGTCTTCTGATTGCACTCTACTTGAAAGATTGTTAAGGCAGAACAAACGTGGAGATGCTAAGCAGGTCACTGGACAGTCCTTCATAAATATTCAAGAGAAACAAACATTGTGAAAGACACTAATGCTGATAGAATTCACAGATATGCTAAGTAAGAATAAAGTATTTCCTGCAGAGAGCTCCTGTAGGGATTATATGGCCTTCTGCTTTAACGAAGTTACACTTCTGACTAATGGCAAATGATGTTAACATTTCCCTTTCAATACCAAGGATTATTTTTTTATTGTTTCAAACATGATGGGGAAATAAAGAAAAGAAGAAGAATTCTAAACTGCATTACAAGCATTTAGAAGCATTCTTAGGAAAAGGTTGCATTCACTTACAAAGTCAATTTCCATAGAGGGTTTAGAAACAAGTCCTTGATTATGAGATACAATATTTGCAATTCACAGGAGTAAACATGATTAGTACTTTACTTCTACCTCAATAATAGCAAAACTATACATAAAATTGCCAGTAAACTTTTCTCTGTAGAATGATTTCATACTGATCAGTACAAACACTCGCTTTTCCATTAGATTTCTTGATGGATGGTATAATTCATACTGAGGATTTTATTTTCTATTAAATTTTATAGATTAATTCAAAAAAAGCAAAAGGAAGGATGTTTTTCTGTCTAAAAGTCTATGTTCTTTTCGTAAAATTTTGCTTATTATACTTATAGTCACCATGCCACACTGCTAATATACATTTCATTTTCAGTCAAGGGAATCTATCTAGCCTTTATTCACAGTTCTGGCATCAAATTTTGAAAATCTTCCTTGTTTTTTACTCAAACAGAGAGTGGCTCACTGGATTGAACAAATATATGGAAGAGTTTGGCTAGAGTCCTGACCTTGTACCAGGCTTAACTTGAATTTTTTAATAGTTTCAATGAGCCTACTCAACCATAATCAAGTAGTAATACAAACAAGAATCATAGAAATCTATCCTCTGAAAAAGGACTTCTGATAAAAATGCTTTTTTAAAAAATTTTTTGCCTTATAGCAGTGAAAACTAGTTGTTTTTATTTCATTAGACAATCTTTTTTACAAATGGTGCAAATGATAAGATATAAACTGAAGCTTATAGTAAATAAGTAAGAATTTTCCTAAAAGGAGTGCAAAAATATTGAGGATTTAAGGGTGTGCATACAGACACATGAACTAGCCAGTCTAGTAGCAATGAATCAGACAAAGAAAAAAGGGTGTTAGATTCTGTCAGCCACCAGAAAGTGTCTACTCAAGTGTGCAAATGTGCTATATGTGTTACCATGACATATTATGGGAGCTATAGGTTTCAGGAATTAACTCTTGCTAGTGTCTGCTTTTTCCCTTCTAAACAGTATATTTTAATGCCAGCTTGGCTCAAGTGTCAGTGAAATTTTGGCCCAGGTGTCATAAATTACAGTCTTACAGCAAAGGAAAGATTAAAATTTCTGGGGCTTTGATTAATCAGCTACGTTGAGGACTAGTAAGAAAAGCTCCTTTCAGTTGCTGCAAGATAAGATTTGTCCTTACTACTGTAGATAATAACATTTTTAAAAAGACACCAAATCCTAAAAAAACCCTGTCCACAAGTATTTCAGTGCAACGTAATCTATAGATGTTAAGGGGGAGAGGAAGAGAAGTCATGAGTCCATTTTATTATCCCACCACAAGAGGATGGAAGAGCTCTGAAAATTGCTCTTCAAGAACGGGAAGGGCAAATACAAAGTAACTTGGCTGCTGTTCTGTTTTCAGCAGGGAACTAGACTTGTCTGTGACTTTCAATGCTATCTAAATCTGAAAGCATCGATACCAATAACAATGTAGGTAGGAATCTTCTCAGTTGCCTTACACATTTAAAAGAATAAATTGGCTAAATCCAACCCCTTCACATAGATTCAGCTTAGAGAAAGAGATTTTCTGAACAGACTAAATGTATTCTGGACGAGCCTGTTGCTCTCTGTTTACTTTATTGGAACCCTCAACTTTCAATGTCTGTCAGGTAAGAAGAAAACTACTCTCACGTGTCTTCACAATTGTCCTAGGCTACTATAGTTCTGCTTGCTACCTAGGAATATATATCACAGAATCATAGAATGATATCTTGACAATACACATTTACTTAGGCTGTTGCATTATCCCAAAAATATTTATTCAGTTTTCTAATATTTATTGTTTTAATATGCTAGCAAATGTTGGGAAAGTTTCATTCACTTACAAATTCCAGCTACTAAATTTGAATGAATATGAAAGTAAATTAAATGTTTAAAATGCGATTTCTTATGGTTTTTATTACTTAAGTAAAACTCTTAAATGTGCTAAAGAAAAGAAAATTTCTTAATTTTGCCTTGGATTAGTATGACAAAACAAGGTATTATCACCATTTCAGAGGCTGATTGATTTTCTCCAATCACCATGTAATACCTCTCATTCTACACAGTTTGGTTTTTTGGGGAGTTTCTATTCCTTTCCTGCCCCTTTAACTTCCAATCAGTTTTTCATGAAAATTACAAAGAAGGAAGTAATTTCTTCACTTGAGAAAAGGAACTGCTCTTAAAACTTAGCTAAATACTCCTACACACTGTTCCAAAATACTTAGCCAGTATTCCATCATCTTAACAGATATGGGGCAGTACTTCTTTTTCTTAATTTAAATTACTCTGACAGTTTCCTGCCCCTTTAACTTCCAATCAGTTTTTCATGAAAATTACAAAGAAGGAAGTAATTTCTTCACTTGAGAAAAGGAACTGCTCTTAAAACTTAGCTAAATACTCCTACACACTGTTCCAAAATACTTAGCCAGTATTCCATCATCTTAACAGATATGGGGCAGTACTTCTTTTTCTTAATTTAAATTACTCTGACAGTTCGTTGCTCAGTTAGGCAATAAAATACTTGCTGTCATAATTTCTGATTTAATTTGAAATGGATTTATATTGATTTTTTTAATAATATACATGAAAATCATTTCAGGTATCTTTGAGCCTTGCTCAGTGCAGGAGGTTGGACCAACCAATCTCTAAAACTTTTTTTAATCAAACATCCCAGAGAATTGATTAACAAAATAATTTTCAGTTTATTTTGCAGAATTACATGTATATGCATGTTCACATACATGTTGTGTAAAACATAAATTTTTTTACATTTCATATGAAATAATTAAAAAGGAAATTCAGCATTTTTCATCTAGTGGCTGGGTATCTTGTGGCCAATGTAAAGTTGGCAAGACACACCACCATATAAATGAGAAAATAATTTAAAATAAATCCGTATTCTAATTGTAACCATAGGAGTATGTATGCAGTTAGTTTGTTATTTTTGTCTTAAAAGTCACTGACCTTTATTAATAAATGACCCATGCATTCATGCATTGTTATGCTATTTTTAGATGTATAAATAACATTTCCCTATTTTCATCTACATTTGTCTTTGATCCTTTTAATTATAAATGTCTAAATACAGAGCTTCCAAAATAAAAATACCTTTGAGGTGGGCAGTGAAAACTAGATCAGGTCATTATAACCTCTATTTCTGTTAATTAGGCAGTAGGTGTCCTGTGATCTTTTGACATTCATGCACATATCATTAGCAATCTATGTTTCTCTGTGACAGTAATATCGCTACTATTAGACTTAATCCCAAACTAGACATTTGCATTGATTTTTCTATGAACATCCTCTGTTCAAAAGCAAAACTTCACAGGAATGGGGTACCTTCATACTAAAATGAAGGTGATCAATGTCTCAATGTCAAGATGGAGATCAGTGATGAATGGTGTCCCTCTGCTGTCCGTACTGGGACCAGTACTGTTTCATGTCTTCATCAATGACATAGCCAGTGGCATTGGGTGCACCCTCAGCAAGTTTACAGGAGGAACCTAGCTGTGTGATGCTGTCCAGAAGTGGGTCTGTGGGAATGGCATGGGGTTCAAAAAGGCTGAGTGCAAGGTCACAACACTAAGTGCAAGGTCCTGCACCTTTGTCAGGACAAGCCCCAGTATCAATATAGACTAGGGAATGAAGGGATTGAGAGCAGCCCTGTACTACTTGGGGGTACTGGTGGGCAAAAAGCTGGACATGATCCAGCAATGTCTGCTTGCAGCCCAGAAAGACAACTGTATCCTGGGTTGCATCAAAAGAAACATGACTAGCAGGCTGAGAGAGGCGGTTCTGTCCTCCTATTCTGCATTTTTGAGGCTGAAACTGGAGTACTGGATCCAGCTCTGGAGTCCTCCCCACAGGAAAGGCATGGACCTATTGGAGTGGGTCCAGAGGAGGGCAATGAAGATGATTGAAGGGATGGAACATCTCTCCTATGAGAAAAGACTGAGACAGTTGGGATCATTCAGCCTGGAGAAAAGGTGGCTCTGGGTACACCTGATTGCTGAATTTCAGTATTTAAAGGAGACTTGCAAGAAAGATGGGGACAAACCTTTTAGTAGGCCATTTGTGATAGGACAAGTAGTGATAGTTTTAAACTGAAAGAGACTACATTTGGACTAGATACAAAGAAGAATGTTTTTTGCAATGAAGGTGGTGAACTGCTGAAACAGACTTCCCAGAGAGGTGATAGATGCTATATCCTTGGACACATTCAAGGTCAGGTTTGACAGAGCTCTGAGAAACCTGATCTAGTGGAAGATGTCCCTGCTCATTGCAGGGAGGTTGGACTAGATGACCTCTAGGGGTCCCTTACAGCCCAAAATGTTTCATGATTCTATGATTCTAAAATAAGCTGGACAGTTGTTTTTTAGCTTGTCTGTCTCTGAAGATGTCATCAGACATAATGGCTTCATATTGTGTTAAATGCACAATAAGAAGGTAAGTCTCATCTCAGAGAGCTACAGTCCTGGGAAAAGGCAGAAAATGAATCGATGTAAGACAAAGTTAAGCAGCATCTGTGGGTGACTGAAACAATTATGGACACATATGAGCAGCTGATAAAAAAAATATCCCATGTTGGAATTTTGAGAATTTGAAGGAAGGAAAAGTTGGAGACTGTTTGTATGTACAAATAATTGAATTTATCTGTAAATGGAGGATGTGCACAGATGTTTATCCTGAAATTTTGATTCACATCCAAAAATTTTAAACAAATAAAATGTTTCAGAAGACAGATAATCAGTTTAGGACCACAAGCGATTACATGGTCATTTAATTTAACCAACGTAGCACTGTGCATAAGAAAATTCATCTGATAAACAGGGCTTTACAGTGCTGACTTTGTATTAGCTTATAGATGTTAAAGCAATCCAAAGTATCTTGTCACTTTGAGCATTTATAGGAAATAATGCAGTTTGGAGATTTCTAAATACATGGACACCTTCTTCTAGTAAAGAAATGCAAGAAAATACAGGAAAAATACTTTTCCCAGCACATTGTGAAATGGTTGTGTCTTCGTTAAGGCTGAAAATGGTCCTGACCTATTTTTTAAAATAGCATCATCACATACACACTGCTAAAGTAGCAGAAAAAAATAAATGTGTTCCCTTGGTTGCAGAGTGCATGTAAAAGCTTTTATGTGTTTAAAATGCTTTCTTTTGGATGATGTTTAATAAATGCAGAATATGGGAAAGGCAGAATTCCCTTCTTCCCCACTCCCCTTCACAGTCAAGATAATAAAAAGGTTTCCTATAGAAATGAGCTACAATAGCTTCCAAGAGCGCAATGACTTTGTAGACAAATGCACAGTCATAACACACAATAGTTCACATTCAACACTGGACGCAATAATTATTTTAATGAGAAAGATAATGGCTAGTCAGGACACTGAAGCTAGTCCCTTACTATATTAGAGAAGTGTTTTGTGAGTTTAAAATTTATCATAGGCAGCCCCCCAGACAGTGAAGGAAAGAGCTTATGTTCAGTGATCTGACAGTTGCCATATCTGGTGCACAGAGCACAATGAGCGCTGAGCATCATCTCATGTGTCAAGTAAAGAACTTTGAATCAGAGCATTCCAACAGAATATTGGTTCTTTAAATCAGTGCTATGCTCTAGCATTGCTACAAAAGCTGCACCATGCTAAAAGGATTAATCCAGGTGTAGTCCAAAGAATGAGTAGGGAAATTCACCCTATTTAGCTAAACAAACTCTCATTATGCTCACACATTTAGTGAATGTTCTTGAAAATCTATTTGTGGTGCACCTTAAGAGTGATTTGTGTTTATGAAAAGAAGATAGCAATCCTGCTAGGTCCATGTGATAGCATTTTCTTTATTTTGCAGAGGACTAAATGACTTTTATAGAAAAAAACAGGTGGTGGTGATCCAGGACAAAATCTAGCATCAACAAAATTTTTGTTTCATTTTACCTTTCCTTTCTTTCACTAATAAGCTGAGAAACAAACAAACAAACAAGCATAACTACTTTATTTTTATTGCAAAATATATCGTGCTGGACCCAACAATACAAGAGAGTCAAGACTGCTTCTGCTCCCTGCTCCCAGATGCTACCAGTAGCAAGGCTGACTGTATTCCCATGGGGCACATGCGCACACATCACACACACACGTGTATGTGTGTGTATGCAGTTGCTGGCACGATGGACACACAAGCCCTCCAACCTGTGGTCTGACTCCAGCTGCTGCTCTCACACCCCCCACATACACACACATGTACACATAACAGAGAGTCGGAGAGTCCCTCTAACCCAGAAAAGAGATAGAAAGGAATGCAATTAGTTGATAAGACAGACTGCGCTGGTCAGATGAAGGGCATAGCCAGACAAGTGTACTGACTAGCAAACTTACACACAGCTGGCCCTTTCTATGCCCTTAGTTCTCTCTTTTCCTTGGCTCATTCCGCCCCAAATCATTTCAGCTAAGCCCCCTATTTCCTATCTTTGGTTTCTCCCTTAAGCATCCTGTAATAAAATCTGCATAATCCCAAAATGTTCTTCCTCTGCATTCCCCTGCATGTGTCCCACCCCTAGACAGCAATTAGTCTGAAATATGATCTGGAGAGCTATTTCAGGTGATGCATCTTGATGGGACTTATGCCTGGACTATGGGGCTGATGGGGCTGATGGGACAGCCCTGAGAGGGGCCTGGACAAGATGTTCATTCCTTGGAGGTCTGTAATTCATGTCCTGCCTGTCCTATGCTCCTCAGGGTTTGTGGAGATGGGTGTTTGATGATCTGAATGGGATCAGCTCAGCAGGGTATTGTTTGGGCTTCTCATACTGCCGTTGTCTTTCAGAGCTCCTCTGTGAAGCAGATAGACTTTATCTCATAACCTGAGACTTTTGAACTACAAAAGTCACTGAATCATCATATGTGTAAGTGTACTTCAATCAATATAATGCACTTGAATTTCCAAAACTTTTTGAAAAGGCTCCTCACCAAAGATTCTTGAAAAAACTAAACTGACAGGGTGTAATCATGTTTTGGATTATTAGATGATTAAAAGATAGAAATAGATAGTTAAGTATTGCATTTTCAGAATAAACAAGATTTTCCAGGACTACCTCTGCTAAAACACAAGTAAAAAGTGAATGGGCAATAATATATCAGGAAATACACATCATGAGTAAATGCAATTGAATTCTGACTGTGCAAACCGACAGGCTCAGGTGATGTACCAATACACTCAGAAAGAAATTTTGGCACCCCTATGAACAGATGCCTGTTGCTTCATTAACATGACAGTGAGGCAAACAGAATTTTAGTAACTATGAAAAAAAACAGTAAAAAAGAAAATTCCATTCTGCTACTGTATAAATGCATAGTTCATATTCCATGTAAGTAGCACACAATTCTTAACCTTGCTTTAAGAAAGCAAGATACATAGAATGGAGTGTATCTGTGCAGCCAAATGACTTAGACCCCTTTTTTCATTACAGCATACAGAATGCCTTATCTACTATACTTTACTCCATCATTGACTCTCTCTTATGTAATGAACAAACTAATTCCTTTCAAAGCAAACCTCAATGAGGTTCTGAGAGCACTTCAGGAAACACTAGGCAGGTTGTTGAAAACTATACAGGGCTTGTCTCTCTGCATCTGAAATAGTGCTTCAATGCTGTCTGAATAGAACTTGCACCTTCAAACGCTTCTCGTGCTTTCCAGACATGTCTTAAATCATGACTCATAAAGATGTGATATAAAACCAACTTTCTGATTGGTTGCACTTCTGCTTCTGACATAGTATAGGAGCAGGGAGCTGGACTTGATGATCCTTACGGATCTCTCCCAGCTTGAGATATTCTATGATTCTATGGTTCTGTAGCATATTTTATGAGTGAGTTAACAAGTGTGTGGTGAAGTGGGAACCACGGGATAAATGAAAAGCAAATAAGTAGACCTAATTCAGAAAGAGACTAGAGAAAATCATAGGGATTAGACCATTTTTGGTTCTGCATTGCTGCAGTTCAGGGAGCCCCTAAATGGTGGCTTCCAAAAACTCTGGTGCCACATTATGGAAA
>NW_008672302.1:37182-41684 GCF_000695815.1 Acanthisitta chloris | reverse complement strand
TCCCTAAGCATTCACTTTCTGAACCATGATCTTGCTTGCATTTGCATTAATTCTGATGCACTGCATCAATTATACTTTTGAGCTTTAATTTGGAGAGATTTAAAGGCAATATTGGAAAAAATAGGTACTTCAGCGATCCTTTTCGTTTTAGAATGGAAAACATGTTAGATACAATCTATGTGGAGGAGAGAGGGAAGGGGGAGTGAACAATATGCCTTTACCCTTTGAAACTTTATGATTCTTGCAACCTTTATCCAGTTGCAATGTGACACTCCCACAAGTATACTTTCAGCTACTGAAAGGATGCACACTAGGATAACTTCACATTACTGCATATTCAAAAGAATCATTATGTGACAACCTCTAAGTACTCCAAAAACATTTTACTGTGATATATGCGTGTAAGAGAACCCATTGAAAAAGAACTCATAAAACCAAATCATTCTTACTCCTACTTTCCTTTTCCACCTTCAGATTTCTAGCTTCTAAGAAGAAATCATCATACTGCTAGAAAAGAATGCTGTAGTAGACAGACACCATAAAAGGATTCATTACATGCTCATTTTAAAAGAAAAACAAATAACCAACCAACAACAGCATTGACTTTTATACTTCCAATGTAGGAGTTACTGTGAAGAATCTGCAATTCTTTCTACATAAAGAAAGGTCCATTCTCCCACTTTGATTACTGAATTTGAAAGCAATAGTGGTTTTCATGCCAGAGTATGTGTTAAAAAAACCAATGGCCTGGGTTTGATTGCTTGAAATTACGAAGCAGAATCGGAGCACAAGATTTAAATGCATCTCAGTTATATGCTGTAGCACTGTGATGTGAAGAATAAATATCTGACTTTTTAGAATTCAGACACTAAAGGTTTGCAAAACAGAAGTAAAGCAAAAAGGTAGAAATGAAAGACCAGAATATCCCTTACATGAAAACTTCAAAGAATCTTGTGTTTTGAGCAAGTATTTATACTCAAAATTTGAAATTCACAAGCCTTAGAAATACTTTGTGCTAGTATTAGATTTTATATTAGGTATTTTTACATTCTAGTTTATGACTTCTATGTATGTATTGTTATTCTAACTACTACCTACATATCATATATAATATATACCTAGAAATATATTTTACAAGTATTAAAAAAGAAAACAACAAAAAGTCTAAAAGAGCCCAAACATATGATGGCTTATAGGCCAAGACCTGAAAAGCAAATGCAACCAGAATCAATGCTCAGGGTAGCAATCAATGGACAAGACATAACCTATAGTTAACAAAGGACTCATGAGAAGTATCCAAGGGCTAACCACTACTTCTACAAAAGGCAACAAGAAAGCTTTAATCACACTGTAGTTCTAACAGGAATTAGAGTTTTAGAGAGCTCACTTGAAAAACTAAGAGCCCTCTTTTGATCATGTCAAGTACCTAAATAAGTAATTAATAGCATTTTTAGAAGTACTTGGGAAGCTGGATATTTGAAGGAGACCTGTATCAACAGAATTTAATTTACCATCCTGATGTACTTTTGTGTACCCCAGGGAGGCTTTCCTGCATCTCTTGCACCCAATACCATTTAAATTCCTGTTTTATATTGCTTGTAAAGGTAAAAGGATAAGTGACACAAGGAGAAAAGGACAGATATATATATCTCATTGATTCTTTCTGTCTATTCCAAACAAACTTGCTTCCTTAGGCAAACTGAGGTCTTGAGCCTGTAAAAGAGTAAAAATTAGTCAGGTTTAACACAGCTGCAGACAACCATTAAAATGAATGTAATGAGAGTTCAATTGAGGCCTTTACAATGTGCATAAGAAATTATCCATTTTTCTGTCTTCATTTTTACATGAAAAGAATGTCCCTCTTCTACTCAGAGATTACTGCTGGGGGTTTTTTTGCTTGTGTTTAGTACATTGCAGACATACACACTCGCATGCTTTCTCACGGATGCTTGGCTTTGTTCTCTCTTGTTTTGTTGTTCAATTAATATCAAACAAAGGTCAATCTGACAAAGTATATGGTTGGTGTTTGTGTATGGGAAAACATAATGGAAAACTTGTAGTAACAGGAGTCCCATGTGCCAAAGAAAATGTTAAAAAGCCTCTCCTTAGTGACAAAGTGAGCTTCATTTGTACTGCATAAGTACCCTACTACAAAAGCAGTCTTGGACTTCCATGGGACTACTATGAATATGTTTATAATATGATTAGGCAGGCAAGGCACTCCTAAAGTGCTGCATCACTAGTCTTGTGACTGTTATACTGCTGTAGTGGGACCTCTTAGACTTCTAGTGGGCTGAAATAGCACTACTTATAAGTGTACTTATATCTTACTTAAATGAAGAGAATCTTACTGGCTGATGTCATGAGGCTTGAAGAACGATATTAATGTTACAAATACTGACAAATTTTTGCTCACTTCTGTGACTAAAATGTCTGCATTTGTCCACAATTTTTGAATTCTTTAAAATGGAGTTCAAAATAAATCCCTACTTGCCAAAAAACAGAAAACACTTACTGATCAAACAGATTAATTTAATTCACATTTGTGAACCACTAATATGGTATTCTCCTGGGGGCAGTAAAAGTATTGCTGTGGGACTACCAGTCATGGTGCTACACCACAACTGTTAGAATTTCTGGAGACTTCTAGATTTGCATTTTCTTTGTAGTTTCATTAACATAATTCAAAAACAGACTTAATTAGTGTTTTAGCACTGTTCATTTTGTTTTATTTTTATTTTCTTAAATTCCTGAAGAGATGTTTTTTCACTGGGGTAAGATATTGAGCTGACAACCCAGAAAAATAAACCTATCTTTGAAGCTGCACAATAACAATAAATAAGGCTAGTAACAAGCCAGGTTTGCTGGTCAGGGTGGAGTTTTTTTAAGTTTTGATTTTATTTCTTTTTTTTTCCCTCTTTGTTGATCTGCTGTGTCGGATCTTGTTCTAAGTTCCTAAATGTATGACTATCTGGGCTTCATTCTTCACTAGCTGCTAAACAAGAGCTTTCAGGAAAGCACACATTTTAAGCTCTCTCAAATCAGGCACACAGAATTGGTGTTACTGCTCTACAAGAATAGATTGTTATTCCTAAGGGTGAGATAATGGTAGGTATTTTTATGCTTTTCCTCTTCATGATATGCTGTGTTTAGTGTTTTTCCATGTCCTGTGTCCATGAAGTTTTGCAGCCCATGCAAGTATATTGTTCTAATGGAATACAGCCAAATGACCAGTCCTGAAAATGCTGTTTATTTCCACCAAAACTTTTATTCCCATTTCAGTTTATGATTTTTGTATTCTCATTTTTTTCTTGAAGTTTATTTCTTTTCTCTTAAAGCCGAGCTAATCTTGTCATAACATTTTTCCTTTGTTTCCCTCCCCTCCACCCAGAATCTTTGCCTTTGCAGACCAAACTGTCAGTTGATGTCACATATGATGACTTTCCTGATCCACCAGAACCAGGACTGAGATTTTCAGCTCTGTTTATGCAGGACTTCAAGCAAACAGCAGACGGTAAAAAATCCAAGTTAGTTATTACTTCAGCAGATACAAATTAGTGACCTGAAGGTGAAAGACTCAATATCCTTCTAAACTTCTTATTTGTCATTTAGTTCTTCTATTATTTCTTTATTGTAACATAAAAATGCATTTTGCAAATGAAAACCAATCTAACCAATCTAATGTAGTAAAAGTGAATGAAAAATTAGTGTGCTTACAAATATACTTCATTATGTTTTGGCTTGGTAAATTATATTGCCTCCAAAACATCAATTGTGAAGGATGCTGAGAACTTGAAAAAAAGTATTTAAAAAGCAAACAAAAGCTAAAAGACATGTGAAAATATTTCCAGCAGATAACTAAGATTATATGAGTACTTCCAGTATGGTCCCCTTGGCCTCATCTGGCCAGTAAAGTACCACTAAAATTTGGGTTCCAAATGAATCAACCACTTGGCACAGATGCATAAAATCCTTGTGCAGTCAGGTTACATTTCTTTCAAAGCCTTCAGTAAGATTACTTCTGGCTCATACAGATACTTAAACAAATCTACATAATGCTTGAAATAAAAGATAATACTTGAGCAAATGTTTTAGTTTCTGATGTAAGACCTTTTATTTTTCCATTCTGATTTTGTGTAGATCTGGTTAATAAATTACAGATTAATAATTTAACCACAATGTCAAGATGTTGCAGAATACATGGTAACCTGTGGTCTTTTAGGATATTACTTCTCTGCTCCAGCTGATTAGTCTGTCCATTTATTAGACTGCAAGATTTACTTATGTTGTTTGCTGTTGCCTAGTTTTAGATTTCTTTTGCTGTTTGAAAGATTAGGTAATACCACATTTGCCAAAATAGAAATTAAATTAATCAGGGCAAAAGGGATAGCTCCAATTCCTAAATCTTTCCCTGCATCAGTTAGATCCTGATACAATTGACTAAAGATGTGGATGCCCACATAGAGATACTATTAGGCCATGAAAAGGTGTGTTGTATTTAA
>NW_008672302.1:30679-37167 GCF_000695815.1 Acanthisitta chloris | reverse complement strand
GCAGGACTAAACTGCTATAGCTTCATGGAAATGAGTCACAGTGGCCGCAGCGAATGTAAAAGTGGTGGGAACTGTAGGGAGGGAGCTGGCTGAGCAGTGATAACCCAAAGTGTCTCTTGTGTATGTTAGAGGGCAGCTTGTTAATCAGAAGTTGTTAAAACAGTTGTTTGAAATGTTGCCACTGGACAAAATCTTTCTAAGCAAATGAGTAATCCCAACAGTACTAATGATACCAATTTATCACTGAGGTTCTGTTTTTATGTTTTGTAGTTTCCAATCTGTTACAGGAAAATGGTGGTGGCTGGTTGAATGCCTTTTTTTCCTTTTTATGAACATTTTAAGTACATAATTTTACTTCATTTGTGCCAGAAAATTGCCCAAACACCTTCATTAGAAATAAGGTAAATCTGTTCAATACTATCTGAACAGCAGGCAGTATATGCTTTATTGAACAGAAAAGCTTTAACAAACCTTATCCTGTACACATGTTTGTACTATCGGTCTGTTTATGTACTCACAAGTTTAGGGAAAATATGGGTGCTGCTACATAATAAACAGTGTTTAGCTACCCTTCTTTTTTATCCAGGTGGTTGATTATATGGTATGGGATATTTTTGCAGGTGGTATAGAAAATCATATATACCAGCTGCTGTACCCACTGAGCAACACTTTGCTAAATGACATAGCAACGATCACATATAACAGCATCTAATGACTCTAGAGTGGTATCTTTACTAGATGTATCTTTTCTTCATTGAGAGAGCCTTCTACCAGACTCTCTTTTTCTTGCATGCTGTGTTAGGTAAAGGGAAAAATATTTGAAAGAATCATAAGTGATTAAAAAAAACCCCAACCACAGTAATATAAAGCTAGCTAGGATAGCAAAGACGAAGTGTGTACTGGATGGCTTGGCATGCTGCCACTAGCACTTGGCAAAACTCACTTGCTGCTGGCACTGGAGATGTTAGATGTACTAGCCACTGGGTCCCTGCTATGAGCACTTTACTATGTAGAATCAATATCGACATACTGCATAAACAGCTGGATGAACCTTGTACAAAAATATTAGCAAATAGCATTTCAATCATTTCACATAAATCTGAAAATATAATAGTGCTTGACATTACTATTAGTATTGTATCTGAAGGCCCTGATTGTCACTGAGCAGCATTAAATGTAGTCTGTTTAACATCCATCCTGTGCTTGTTTTGCCTGTGAATATGACTGGTGTGAAAAAAGCAGCAGTACAAAAATTCTCTTCAGTTGGTATCTTATGGGAAGGTGTCCAGGGTATTTCTTGCTATTTGTGCAGTTAACAGCCATATTGATCACTTGCTTATTTCAGTTAATAGTGCATAAGCTGTCTGCTTCCCATCCCTGCTGTAATTAATGAAAGTAGACATCAGCTATTGCTAGAACATAACTGCTTCTCTACCTCCTGTACTTCTTGTTCACAAGTGTGGGATGTGTTATGGCCAAGTTTGTTCCTGGAGTGGACAGTAGATTCAGAACTTTTCATACCTATGTGGCTCAGGTTTGCAACAAAAACACCACCATTGCTTATATCTTCACCTTCATTTTGGTAAAGAGATTAATATTTTTAAGCAAAAGATTGTCCTCACTTGGATTCCCTGAAATTCCTTGTAGTTTAGATAATGAGAGCACTGCTTCTGTCTCATATAAACAACATGGCTGCCTCTCTCTCAAGAAACATGGTTATAACACGACACAGATATGGCAGGGTTTGCGTGAAAGACTGGTGAGATCACATGCTTGTGCCACAACTCCAAATTCCTGAAGTCAAAGTCTGTGCTCCAAGTCCTCTAAATCCATCTAAACATGTGGGCTCTTTTACTCAGTTGGAAGCTGTCAAATCACTGAAGAAGATTTAAACTACCACATACAGTATTGCTTCCTGCTGTGGCTGATGAAGGAGATACACAGCAACTTTACACAGTGACATTATTATTTTCTTTCTTGTAATAATAAAGTGTCCTCTTCTGAGCGAAAAGAATGTGACATTCTCGCCTGTGTTTTGCCTTTGATAGATACAATTAGGCAATACTAACTATGGATAAGTTTTCTAATAGAAGGAAGCAGACCTGATTCAATTCTGACATTACACAGGGCTGCGTGAACATAATGAACGCAAAGTGATGTTGGCAAGGACAGAAACTAATGAACTAGATGGACTATGTGATGTACACATCTTTATGTCTCCAAAAGATATGAAATGAAGGGGAAGAAACTACTCCCTGTAATAAATTATTCACATTAATTAAAAAAAAAGGCAAAGGAACCAACTTATATAAATATACATTAATTTACATGAAACTAAGTAGAAAACACGCTTGAACTTTTCCCAATTCTGGTCACACTTTATGGTTTTTTAGCTATCCAAGACCTTGCTATGTTTTTCTTTTTCCTTGCTGCCACTAGCAGTCCTTTCAGGAGCACATTGACAGCTTTGAGCTGACAGAGAATCATTATAATCAGTGTAGAAGATATAAAGTCACAATGAGAAAAGAATTCATGTTTACAGTAGTGAGGACCACACACTGTGATAGTTTGCATTAGAAACTCAGCAGGAGGAGTGTGAAAAGCTGTAGCATTATAGTAGGTATGGGGCCTTTTTGGTATGAATAGGTCGTGTGTGTTCAAGTACCTGTCTAACATGTAACAATCACAAAATATTATCATATTCAGCAGGGCCATTATTGCTGCTGCATTGGATATGTAGCCTCTTAAAATTCCCCATGCTCTCAAAAAATAAAAAAGATACAGCATCAAAAAATTATTTCCCCCTAACAGTATCAGAAGTACATTTCACACACAGTGCCACAAAAATGGGAGTCTGAGGCACACACATGAATTGATCAAAACTGTTTGGAACAGGTACTGTGTCAGAGCAAGGTTATTCCGTCAGGTAATTAAAAATCTTTCAGCCAAAATGCAGAAACAAATGTATGAAACAAAGAGAACAACTGAAGCTTTACCTTTAAACTCAGGGGAAAAAAAAAATAATGTCATAACAAGCAGAATCTTATAGAAGTTCAAAATAGGTTCAAAAAACCAGTATTATCTAGGGAGATACAAACACAGAGCAAATATCCAAGACCGTGATAAGTCACTTCAGTCTTTAATTTCTTTCTTCTCTGTTTTTCACTTTGAGTTTATGAGGTGAACTGTAGGCAGTTTGAAATTGCAACAAATATCTGAGAGACAGAGATCAAGAAGCAGAAGTTTGACTCCAAGATCCTTGTTACAGCAGAAAAAGCTACATTTTATCCCTGTTATTACAACACCATGTTGGATGAATGTTAAGGTTACACAGGAAGGCACTTAAAAGTTAAGAGATATCAGAAATACTTTTCTACTTTGCCCAGTAGAATGGAGGAGTGTTACAGTCTTTGTTTTACAAATTAGCAACTCTAACAGGAAATGATGAAGGCTAAGGGATGTGTTAATTTTGGCTGCCCAGATGGAGATACCATGGACCTGATGGTGAGAGCACTTAGGATTTAATAGAGTAGATGAAATCTACTTTAGGTTAGGTACCAAAATGCTTTGGAATTAGACATCTTATGTCAGTGGAGACGAATCACAGAATTACAAAATCCCACCTTAAATGTTCAAAGAATATCTCTCCTTGGCTTTAGAGCACATACAAATTTTGGAAAACAAAACTGCTGCAAAGAAAATGAAACACCTTTGAAGACATAACTGCATGAGACACCTCTTGCCCACAATGTTAGTGGTCAGCTGTCTTAACCATATGGTGGTTTCTCCTTTGCCACAGCTAATCTTGATAACCATCATACTAGTATACAGGTATTTGACATTGTATAAGAAAAAAAATCAAGAAAGAAGTGCAGATAGATAGTTAAATTAAATGCTTGCTTCATGCTCATAAATCCCTAAGGTTAGCATGTATGTCTACACTTACATTATGAAAAAAATGAACAGATGAAATAAAGTTCCACACAGGACCCCGATCACCCACAATTCTTAATTCTTTGATTTTACCTTGTATCTGTTTTGGTCTCTTCCAAATAAATTTCTTTGTTACAGAGGAACATTACCAACCAAATGATCTCAAGTGGTGAAGGATCCTCAACCCCCTCCACAACAAGCAGAAAGGAACCTAGGACAAGGGAAGGAATGAAGGTCCATTCTCAGGGCTTCCCTGTCCTCCCCATGTCCCCCTGCAAAATAGATAGGAGTTGCTGGAAATGGATGACTGCAATAGCAGTGGTCCTGATGAAAGACCACCCAGGATGCCACCTAAACCAAAACAACCAATCAGACAAATTACAAATAGCTCCAAAAAGGAGAAAAGAAGAGTGATTGTTATAGGGGCTTCCCTGCTGAGGGGAATGGACATGTAGACCAGAACCAACCCATAAGGAAGTCTGCTGCCTCCCTGGGGCCCAGGCAAGGGATGTAACCAGGAGACTTCCTGACTTGGTGTGGCCCTCCGATTTCTACCCCTTATTAGTGTTCCAGGTAGGTGGAGATGATATTGAAGAAAGAAGTCCTAGAGCAGTTATAAGAGACTTTAGGGCACTGGGGCATTTAGTTAAAGGAGTTGGGGCACAGGCTTTATTTTCCTCAATTCTTTCAGTATTAGGAAAAACTACTGAAAGGAATAGGAGGGCTGGACTGATAAATACGTGGCTAGTGTCGCAGGTAGAACTTTGGGTTCTTTGACCATGGGGCACCAGGCCTGTGTATGTCAGACATGGTACACCTGACACAGAGAGGGAAGAACATTATGGCCCAGGAGTTAGTAGTGCTAATTGAGAGATCTTTAAACTGGAATCAAAGGGGGAAGGGTATAAGACCTGGCTCACTGAAGACGAGTCTGAGGGTGGCATGCCTAAGATGGGGATGATCAGTAGCCCAGCTGAAGTACATGTACACCAATGCATGTGGTATGGGCAGCAAACAAGGGGTGCTGGCAGCCATGGTTGAGCAGGAAAGTTATAATATAGTCACTATCGTGGATTCTCTACAAACAGATAGAAATCTCTACAGAGATTTTCTACAAACAGCTGTCTGGATGGCTGGGCCCAGAGAGTTGTGGTTAATGGAGTTAAATCCAATTGACAGCTGGTCACTAGTGGTGTTCCCCAGGGCTCAGTGCTGGGGTCAGTACTGTTTAACACCTTTATTGACGATATGGCCTGAGGATTGAGTGCACCCTCAGTAAACTTGCAGACAACACTAAGTTGGGCAGGAGTGTCAATCTGCCTGAGGGTAGGAAAGCTTTACAGAGAGACTTGATTAGTGGGCTGAGGACAACTGCATGAAGTCCAATAAGGCAAAGTGCTGGTCCTGCACTTGGGATACAATGACCCTATGCAGTCCTACAGGCTGGGGGAAGACTGACCTGAGTGTCATTCCTCAGAAAGAGACTTGGAAGTGCTGGCGGGCAGCTGACTTAACATGAGTCAACCATGTGCACAGGTGGCCAAGAAGGCCTATGGCAACTTGGCCAGTATCAAGAAAAGTGTGGCCAAAAGGACTACAGAAGTGATCATCCCCCTGCACTAGGCTTGGTGAGGCTGCACCTCGAGTACTGTGTTCAGTTTTGGGCCCCTCAGTTTAAAAGGGACATTGAAGCACTGGAGCAAGTCCAGAGAAGGACAACAAGGCTCATAAAATGTCTAGACCACATGTTGTGCAAGGTTGAAGGAATTTGGTTTGTTTAGCCTTGAGAAGAGGCAGCTCAAGGATGACATCATCACTCTCTACAAGTAACTGAAAGAGGGTTGTAGAGAGGGATGGTCTCTTCTCTTCTGCATGCCTGCAGTGAGAGGACTAGAGGGAATGGTCATAAACTGAGACAGGGGAGATTCAGATTAGATGTCAGGAAAATGTTTTTCCCTGTTAGGGTGATCAGATACTGGAATAGATTGCCCAGGCAGGTGGTGGAGTCATCATCTCTGGAAGTGTTTAAGATGCGTCTGGATCTGACACTGGAGGATATGGTTTAGGGTTTAGGGATTACAGCAGAGTGACAGGCTAATTGTTGGACTTAATGATCTTAGAAGTCTCCTCCAACCTTGATGACTCTATGATCTCCTAGTAGAGTGGGTGCAAGCTAATAAGTTATTTTTTTTTAGGTTGAAGAACTGGTCCCCTTTTATTTAGCTGATAAACACTTACATTTACTAACAAACCCTGTAAGAGCCTTTTTCAAATCATCTTCATCATCAACTATGTCCTGACAAACCTGAATATTCAACTTCATGGCTATGTTATAGCATCATTCACGAGCTCATGTGCCAGATGTGAACTGACAGACATTCTCAGAGTTATGACTTTTCCTCCCATGAAAACACTAGCAACAGGTCATTCCCAAATACTTTTTTTCCCTATAAAATTAGGGCCACTTTCCCAAAATGGTAACCTAGAACTAAGTCTCTCCTATACAGGATGAGATGTAAGACCACATCCCAAGTGAAAGCAATAAAAAACAGGAT
>NW_008672302.1:17226-30651 GCF_000695815.1 Acanthisitta chloris | reverse complement strand
TCCTGCTTTTGCAATTTGCTCTGCTATGCATCAAGTAAGACTCACTGAAGCAAAGAATTCAATCTTTCCAAGTAAATGTCCTAAGCACTGGTTACTAGAAAAATAGTAGGGGGAGGGCATTGCCACCTACCCCTCCTTTTTTTAACAGTGGCCTGAAATGCCAAACTCACAAAGGGTTTCAATGCATATTCCCAGGAGAAAGCTGGAAATTAATGAATCTTCCCAGGGAGGCAAACTCTTTTGTAGTCAAATTTTGGAGCTGAGAAACCTTAGAAAGAACTTAAATATTGGCATTATTCAGAATGATTTCTTCTTTGCAGGATGATAAAAAATAATAGTCAGATACTTAATTTAGGAGCTGAGAATATACAGGAATATACAGACTGTCTAAAAAGTATCCTAAAGTTTATTTGTCAGTGTAGTCAGAGGAAGAAAGCTGTAAGGGAAATACAATCTATACACTCCATAGACAGAAAATATATTAATTAAAATAAGGGAAAACCATGTTTTAGCACTGACCCTTGATTATTTCTGATGTTTAGACAAAACTTGACTGCAACTGAAAGAGTAGCATTTTCTGCTTAGGAGGAGTAAGGATCTTCTGCAGGTAAGCAGTGGCACAGATCAGGCATTGTGTCCTTACCTGATAGAAACAATACTTCAGGAATTCCTCTCCTTCCATTTTTCCATTTCTCTTGTTGGTAGAAGCTGTGGCATACTTCAGTGTATATATATCATTTCCTTCATGTTTCACCATATGAGAGATTCAGTACAGATGTTAGGTGCATGGATTTTGTTTTCTCCTTGTTATATTCTAAAGTGAGTTCTACATAACTCTAGAAGTTTCATTCTTATATTACTATATGTGAATCTGTGTTTATGCTTTATGCCCTTACATATTGTCTTGGACCCGTATTTTCAATGCCTCTCTTAACTTGTTGAGCTTTTACTCTTGGAGGTCACTGTTATCAGCACACAATTCTAGAAGGAATATAAAGTAAGAGCCTTCCTGATAAGGTGGACCCATGACTTTATTGTTCTCCTAGTGTTCAAAATTCAATCTTCTTGCTCCTATGAAAATGAATTAACCAGCATTCTGTACCAGACAGACATTTTCACTTCTTTCAATCAGGTAGGTAAACTATGCAGCAAAAAGATGAAGAGTTACTGGGAGAGAAACAAAAGTAGATAACAAGCCCACACTGTTGGCTGTTTTATGTTTGGTTGTGATTTTGTTGTTGGGTTGAGGCTTTTTTTTTTTTTGGTGGCTTGCTTAGGTTTGTTTTGAATTTGTATTTTCCTTTATATTCTATGAGACCTACGTGGGTAGAGCAAAGGCATGGCTACTATTCCTAAGGCTACTACTTTGTTTGCTGTGTTTAATGCAAATTAGGTACCCAAACTCTGAAAAACTCCTCCTATGAGTCTCAGTACTTGCCAAAAGTCCTAGAATGAAGGTATAACAAAATCAGATTTGGTAATGCCTCATACTTCTGTAATTCTTTAGCCATCAGACCTGTGAACCATGCTTCTGCTATAATATTCTTGAAATTAAGTGGAAATATTTCAGTAATGCTGTTAAAACTGACTTCAGTATAGAATTTATGCCACATCTAGGGTCACACTATTGCATAAAATTAAAATATTTCTTTTCCTCAAGACTGTTGTGCATGAGTTCTCATTGTTACCTGGTCAGCACAATATTCTCTGTGTTCAGTTTCAAAACTAGCAAGTAACAATGAAAAAAGAGCTTAAATTCTGTAGATAACTAAAGAAATTAAACATGCCACAGCTCCTAATTACCCATATGACAACTAAACTTGGGTTTGTATAAGCACCATTCTATGTGCTGCATTCATCTGTGCTAGTTATCCTAATTGCCTGATCTGAGAGGACTATAACTTAGAGAAAGTAAGGTGTTAATGTTGTATTACTTCATAGCTAAGAGATTTTTCTTAAAGGGCAACTAAGGAAAGGTATTAGAGCCACCCATTCACCTCTACTCCCATTAATATTGACATTTGGAAGAAAAAAATGCATGTCCATTGAAATGAACCATGTTTGATATCCAAAGGCTGATTTATTTCATATGAAAAACTAAACTGTGTTGTACGGAATTGTGTACAATGCAAACCTGTTAAATACTTAACAGGGCATAACAAAAAAACCCAAAGAATTCTTTAAGGAAGAATGCCGGCAGAAACATTGCTCTGGTCTGATTTGTACATTAGCAGTCCTGGTTGTAGTAGAAGAACACCCATGTCAAGGAAATCTCATTTTAAAACCTTTCCTTTAGTAGATAATGGACTGTGTGGCTGAACTGTGCTGCTGTTGGTTTTCTGATATGTGCTTTCCAGTTTTAGTTTCTAAGCAAGGTTTTCTTATTAGTAAAACCTTCTGGCCTGAGTATGCAGAACCAGATTTAACATCTGATGTTTACAAAATGTATTTGATTACTTTTCTCATACCTTTTCAAAAACCAGAGCTAAATCTGACCTACTTATTAGAAAATGAGTTGCTGTGGTGTGAGGCTGGTTACGAAACACCATGTGGTCTTTGCCATTAATGGGATGAGAATTATGGGATGAGAATGGATACCCAGGTTCAATGCAAAAAAATTGGACTCTGATTTATAAAATGATACAGAAGAACTAAAAATTAAATACATCATACTAAAAAAAGAAAGTGCTATTTGAAACATATATCCTAATACATCCTATGAAGACAGACAGAGAGCTGGGATTGTTCAAACTGGGGAAGAGAAGGTTCCAGCAAGACCTTATGCCAGCCTCCTAGTAGGTCCCTAAAGGGAGCCTACAAGAAAGACGGAGAACAGGGAGAAGGGTATTTGACATGGGCATGTAGTGATAGGACAAGGGTAATGGCTTTACACTGAAATAGACTAGATTTAGATTAGATGTTTGAAAGAAATTCCTCACTATGAGGGTGGTGAGGCACAGGAACACATTCTCCAGAGAAGTTACGGCTGCCTCTTCCCTGGAAGTGTTCAAGGCCAGGTTGCATGGGGCTTTGAGCTACCTGATCTAGTGGGCAGGGGGTGTTGGAACTAGATGATGTTTAAGGTCCCTTCCAACCCAAATGATTCTATGATTCTATGGTTTAACTTCAAATAACCAGTGACAGTTGATGAAGAATCTCCAGGGAATAGGAGACCAAATTTTATTCATCTTTTGAAATACCAGGGCATAGACATCAGAAACAGAGTATTTTCAAGTATCTTTTGCTAAGAGTAACAGATTTTTGTTAAATGTAATCAATTGTCTAAGCAAAATTTCAGAGTAAGGTTTATGGACAAGGTAACTTAACCAGACAATGTATTTGGCAAGAAGTGAGAAAAAAAAAAAAAAAAGAGACTGGGCTTCAGGCACACAGAAATCTTTTTTTTTCCAGACATATTATTGATCCAATGATAGATATTAACCCTTCCTATAAAATGTCTTCCTTTAGAAGGGATTTCCATTCGGTAAAAGATACACAGTTCCTCAAAAGATGTTTAATTAAAGTAAAGAATGCAATGCCACAGTGCATTCTGAAGGCCAGATGTCTAAATGAGCTTAAAAAGGAATGTGACAAGTTCATAGAAAAGAAGTCCACCTGGGACTATTAAAAATGTCATGCCTGACTTCATGCTCAAGTTTGAGAATTCCCAAAGCCATTCATTTATGTACGTTGAGAAAGATAACCAGTGAGGTAGTTTCTTTGCTCCTGTACCCTATCCTGAGAAAACTGGGAGAAAACTCCTGGATCACATTGACTTGCTGTCCCTTTCTTTATATTCTTTTGTAATTTTGTTATCATCAAGGCCACTTAGACACATATACATTCAAATATTTGAAGTAAACTAGCTGAAGCCAGTGACTCAAGGCCTAAAGGTTGACATTGCTAAATTTACTTTGTGAGGTCTGAAAATGAACAGGAACATTATGTGAATTGGTTACTGATCAATTCTCAGCCAGCAAGATCAGATGCAATAAACTATCCCATAGACCACAGCTGCATTCTACTCAGCCTAAAATACCACACACATGGTTTTATATACACACATATATATAATGTAAATTATTATAATAAATTGTATTATATTATATTCTTATAGATTAGATACAAAGAGCACTGCTCTCTCTCTCTTCATATTAGACAGTTGCTGAATAAAAGTGAAGAAGAATCAGCAGGACAAGAATTTGCAAATCTTCCTTCTTACACTGGTAGACTAATTTCTGAGCTATGGCTACTTTTCAATGGTTTTCTCTTCTCTCAATCCCCTTCTTTTGCCTTCGTGCTTTCCCATGATCCAATTTCAACAGAAGAGATGGAAGGTGTCCCTTAGCCTCTTTGAATCCCCTAGTTTCTGCTAGTAGGAGCTTTGAATCAGGTCCGTAATTATTGTACAAAAGGTAGGCACTACTACATTATCTTCTTCTTGCCTTCTGACACAGAACGTCAGTTTATTTAATGACATGCTTTCACATGAGAAACCCAAGGTCTGGATGTCCAGAAGGAGGAATGTTTGTGTAGTTATTTCAGTAGGGCCTTAAATCTTTCCTTTGAGGTTTACCAGCTGTGCCATCAACCTAATAAAATGTAATATGGTACAATTTGGAGCTTCTCTGAAAGGCAAGCATGGCACTGCAGGTAAACTGATAGCACTCAGAATCCAAAATGAAATCCACTCTTCATGCTGCAGGAATAAAGAACAGAAATAGGTCTGTAGTTCAAAGACTTCCAGCTGAGTGATGTTTAGGAAACTTTTAACTTATTTTATTTATGAAAGTTTTTACTTGGTTAACTACTGCTCTCAGTTAAGACACTGAAACTGATGTGCTGAAAACCCAGGTCGTATTAAAAAAAAAAAAAAAGCGATGTTTCTGGTTATGAGTGTTATGGTCTATTTTTTGCCTCTTTTTTCTTTTTTTTTTTGTGTGTGTGTAGGTTTTTTGGGAGGGGCTTTCTTTCTTTGTTTGAACTAACTGGAATTGCTTATGAAGTCTTTCAGAACTAAAAGTAATTTAAGAAGCTGTTCCTTGATGCATTTCAGCTATTAGATTCCAGCTCCCGGCTTAGACTCCATAACTGACTATGTGTAGACAGGCTTAGTGTATGTTAACATATCAAACATGAACATAAATTTGATATGTTAGCAGGTCTGCTCTGATTAAACTTAGGATCAAGGACTTAATTGCATCACTCTATAAGCACAACCTTTATCAGATTGCTAACCTGCAGAGAAGGGCAGAAACACAAATGTCTCTCTGTACAAAGGATTTTATATTGTTTATTCTTATTGACTACACCCTATTCAGCCTGAGAAACTCTTACTTCTTTGGGGTGATTGCATAGTGAACATAATCCCTAAATTTATAATATCTGAATAAATTTATCTTGCATCTGTCACTTTCTATTAAGTGTCAGAACAATTAAATTGGCTCTGGAAACAAGCAGCCTGGATCTTGTCCTATATAGTTATTATTACAGTTGAAATTAGAAGTCTGTTTATGAACCAAACCCTAACACTTTTTGCATAGGTGAAATGGGAACATAACTTTTTGCCAATAGGATTCTCCTTTCCTCTGGGCAGGCAATTGGGCCAGTGGGAATGTGACCCTAGTGGGAAAATGCATGACTGTCGCCAAGAGAAGACCCTAAGAAACTCCTGAAGAGAAAAGAGGCTATATTAGGAGGCAACTTCCAGTCACGGTGGTAGAAAGGAGGACACTGCAATCTAACCAGAGAGTTGTTCTAGTATTGCTAGCTGCCTGGAGCAGCTCAGTGAAAAGCAAAATGAAAGGTGTGTCTTTCCTATACAGCAGACTTTTATTGAACTAACCACCAACTTTACTTCTTTTTGAATGGTAATAAAACATAGATTTGGAAGCCTTTTGAAATATTAATTTCAAAGGAAATGTGCTGCAGATTCACAAGATGACTCTGTGGTTCAGAGTCCCACAAGAAAGTCTTTTGATCAAGAGATGCTAGATGTTCACATAGTCCAGAAAAGAGGGCTTTAAGGGCATGCAACTCTCTGTACTCCAATATTTAGTAAAAATAGCTCCTGTGTCCATAAAGATTAAAATATTTAGGCTAATTTGATAGTTACTCCATGACTACTACTTTATTGCATGGCTCTGATTCCTGCAGTTCATCTCATTTCATGATGTATGCCAGTCTGGCTCTTGAACTTGGACTGATGTCTTCAAGCTGGCTCCTTAAAACTATCTTCATAGCTGACTTATTTGGTCTAAGGAAAGCGGAACAGATTACTAGATCTCTTAGTTTTGTACACACCACATTTTATAGAAAATAATATAAAGGTTTAACTAAATGTAAATATTCTGTTAGAGATGGAATTTTAGCTTTTTTTGGAAAGAACAGACTGTAAACATATGTTAAACTATTAAAACATTACACAGGATCAACACAATAAGAAGTCTATTTTTTTCAATCAAATATGCATTGCATTGGTAGCCTCTAATCATTCTCAAAGAAAAAAATGAATAGACTAGTTAATATTGAAAGAGTATTTTACCAGTCATCAAGTATAATAAATTATTAGACTTTTCTGTGTACAGTGGTTTAATTAAAAAAAATAGTTTTCTGCTCAAATGTGATAATGCTCTTTGTGTGATGGATTAAAACTCCCTGAGATTCTACATATCACAGAAAATAACCTCCTTTTTTTCTAATTAAAAAATTAATTTTTGTTTATGCTACAATTTTAAATGTTCGGTGAACTGAGCGAGATTACATAAGATCATCTGTAACCCTATTCAGCATAAAAGACAAAAGACAAATACAAACTCAAAACACATTAAAGTGTGCAATGATTTTATAGAAAAAGTGAAGGTAATAAAATGTAAGCATTGTGCATACTTCGACCTCTTATAAACCTTTGTACTTGCTTAATGTGCAATTCATACAATACCCCTAATTCTGATAGCTCATTTTAAAATGCAGGAAGTTTAAAAGCAATTTATATATTTTTCCCTGAATTTTCTATGGTAGTTGATGGATTGTCATGTGAAGATAAAAGAATGTGAAGACAAAATCTACATGAAAGCAGAAAGGAAAGATCTTTGCTTTTTATTTGCGTGTTGTTTCCCCAGAATAAACAAAGGTAGCAGAACAATAGCTGAAAAAGTTGAGGAATGTTTATAAAATATGGATATGATTAGTCTTACCTAGTTTTCGAGGCATGTGAAAATATAGCTTTCATTTAAGTTGATTTTTCTGTAAAGACAAACATATGCCTCTGAAGGGTAGTTCCTCACTTGGTGGTGTAAAGACAAACATATGCCTCTGAAGGGCATATGCCTCACTTGGTGGAGGTGTGCAGAACAAGTTTGCTATTCTCTTTTTTTTACATTTATCTGAACTGATTTTAAAACCAATGTCTTCCAGAGTGTATGTTTCCTTCCGCATGTATAAAGGAAGGCAAAGGGCTCAGTTCAGCTGTCCACATACTTCTTTTGCAACATCCTAGACTCTACTTCTGACTTCCATCGACGGTTCCAGACACCACTCCCAAAAGTCCAGTAATATCTGCTGGACATGGCAGATATTCTCGGACATTTTAAGCTGTAATAAATTATCAAGATTATCAGCTGAGTCTTAGTTGATTTGAACTGGAATCAGTTCATTTACATCTAGACATCTACAGCTACATGTGATCTGGATCATCTAAACTGTTGAACTCAAAGGGAATAGTGGATGAGATTCAACTAACCACACATATTCTGTTTGAGATGCCCTAAGTTCTCCAAGGCAATAGCATGAAACTTGACTGACAACCAATAAGAACTTGAAGCCTTCTGAAGAAGCAGTTAAAAGTCAGGTGGAATAATCTCACGGCATATAAAATTGCACTAGATGCTTATGTGTCACCAGATTAATTGCTTCTTCATCATTGCAGCTCATAAGGTGCAGTAGAGTTGTTTGTCTCAACCCACAGTAATCACCTACATTTGATCACTTGAACAGCTCTCCAGATTTCAGTGACTATACTGTCTAGAATCATGTTGGTTATAAAGGAAGCCTATACATTCTGCATTGAGGTAGACTCTGCCTTATTCTGAAAGCTGATCACACTCAAAGGAGCTAAGATGAGCAGAATCTTTTCCTTGTGAATGGAAGTGGCAGAAACTCCATCTTGTCAGTTATTGATTAAGGAAGTATCAAGAGAATTAACCCCTAAAAATACAGAATATCAAATATTTACAAGATAGGAAGTGTTAAAACACTCACAGACTCGGACAGTTTTTGAAGCTGCATCTAGATTTATCTGTTGGCAGACAAATCAGATTCAGGGCCTCTTCAAAACTATGATTCTCATTCATTATATTCTTCCTCTGTAAATCAAGACACAGAGAAATGATGGTTAATCAAATTATATACATTTTATGGTCTGGCAACATATATTTCTAGCTTGAAATTTTGCTGTGAATTTTCTATTAAACCTAGTAAGTCTGTCTGAAAAATTGGAATGTCCCATAGTGAGGTTATATAAAATCACATAGTTTTAAATTTTAGATTCACCCATCCACTTGTATTTCAGTCAATATGCACTATACATATAAAGTTTATACAGAAGTAAGTATCTCCCTTTTACTTTGGGGAAAATAAAATTTATGGTAGCTTTTTCAAAAACTTGAACTATTAAGGGTCTATTGCTTTGATTTGTTTTGACCTGCTTTTTTCTGGTATTTTTTTTTAACACTACATTAAAAGCCGAGTTAAACATACATCACATAAATACAAATGTATGCATGTGTATATACTTGTATATGAGACACTGCCCCACAAGGTGAGTACAGAAACAAAACTTCCCAGTGGCATCAAGAAAATATTAATATTTTAAACTATTATATGCCTGTATCTCCTGCTGATAATGTTTTTTCTTAAAAGAGCTGTAAGAGACATTTTGAACAGATGGTAACTGGTTTGTTCTATCCTGCATCTCTTCACAACTGCCACAGAGCTTTACCATTCATTAATCTTCCATAGACTTCCAGTAGCACAGAAACTAAATTACACACATACACACTCTGAGGCCAGCACTGCTGTCAAGCCTAAAATTAAACTGAAGTACACTCTGCCAAGTCTTTTAACCAAACTCTACTATAAAATGGTTAGAAAAATAAACGTTTAGCTTGGATCCTGACCCATGAACATTCACTCTTAAAAGAGGGAGAACTAGCTCATCATTACATCTAGGGCATTCTATGCAGCAAGTGGAGCTGTGATTTGGAAGTGGGAATAAAACCAGAAAACATCTGGTTTGAATTCACCTTGACTCATTAAGGTTTAAGGGGAGAGCTATTTCCTCTACCTTTGTAGCAATGAGGGTAAAAAATACATATACCCACAACATCCCCTATGATGGTTGCATTTGTAATGAGGTCTCTACACAGCAGGTGATAACTAAATAAAAATGCAATCCATTTTCTTGGATTAGACATTGGGTCACAAATGCTAAAATATCCCGATTGCTTGGAGAACAACATATGCATCAAATTCATAACCTTCCATGCTTCATTTACAAAAAAAATAACTCTAGCACTTACAGTCTACAAACTCTGCCAAAGCTTCCACTATAAGTTTTTCTCTAATAGATTTTTTAAACCTAGTGGTGGCTCAAACCATTTTTTTTTTAATGTTGAATTCTTTCTCACAAAAGCTTTCATAAGTTTGTTCTGCAACACTTCTGAAAATCAATATGGGCACCTACACAAGGAATTCAAAGTGAACTTTGATCCCAATACTGCACAGTGCTGAAAGTTTGGCTTTGCCATTTCCCTCTTTCTCCTCCATCATTTTTGACTGATCATACCCAGAACATACAGTAAAATGAAAGACCTAGCAATACAAGCAGGAGCAGCAATACAAGCAGGAAGCCTAACTTATCATCTATCTTTTATAGCAGTGTAGATATACATATTACATGTGTGAACAGATGTTCCCAAAATCCAGTACTGAAACATTGCAATGACTAGAAGAACAAAGCTATGCTGTAAAAAATTACATTGTTCCTTCACTCTCTCTCTTCTGTTCTTTATTTCCTTTGTTTTTCCATGGAAAAAACAAAGATTATATTTTTACTTCACAAAGTTTTATTGACTAATCTAATTGTTATCTTTCAAATGCAAATTTGAGGTTTTAATTTAAAACTACTGCTATCATTTAATTGCATCAGTTTTAGTGGAGAATTAGTATTAGTGTGCAATCTCTGCAATCTCTATAATTATGGAGATTTCTGCAGTGGGAATCATAGAGCTCTAGATATTATGTATCTGAATTTCTCCATTTACCTTAATATACTTTTGTTGCAAAATACCTCTAGGTACAGTTATGTAAAGCTGCAATATTAAAAAAGAAGCGATCTTGAAATTTGTCTGTTAATGCTGAATAATTTTAAATATCTTTGTTAATATTATTCTGTAAATCTGACTATGTTTCTATTTATTCTGTAGCTTGTACAGGTATTTAAATATCTAAAGTCCTATACTAATGGAAAGTAAAAAAATTAAGACTCTTGTTTAAACTACTCATATCTTTTCAATATATTATATAATGCTGTGTACAAACAGTGTTCTTGCAGTAACTAGAGCTATTTGAAATCCATACCAGATAAATTACTTGTCATTAAAAAGGTATAAATTCCTTTCTATATTTTTCATATTTCTACATATGCCTCTCACATTTTGTTCTTTGTTTATAGATCCTAAAACAAAAACAAAACAGCACAGTAAGTGTGAGGCCAGCCTGTAAAGAACTCCTCATTAACATGAGACAGTCTTTATAAATTAGCAGACAGAATGAATCAATGTTCAAAGATTCATGATGTAGTTATTTCATCACCATGAACTGCAAACTTGGAAGGCCTATGACCAGTTAAACAGTGATCCTGGAATTGATTATGCATCTTGGACTGCCAAATAACACGCTAGCTATATATCCCTCAATTTTTCCACTGTATGTAAATATATATATAGACATACTATAGAGCATATGGTCTTGGTCACACTTCTATTTCTGAAGATTTCTGTGATATCACACAGAATACAACTTTCTAATACAAACTTGGTTTGTTACTGTATCTATTAGTGGAAAATAAATAATAGGTTATACATGACACTTAAAATTTTTACTTTCTTGTCATTGTTTTTTCCTGGGGAGAGGGTCTTTGTGAGAAATCCCCATCACATCACTATGCAGCAGGGAACCCAGAATAAGACTACTTAATCTCTACCAGCTCCAAGACTTTTTCAGGCTTTTAGAATAAAAACTTAAATTTTCATCCGTAGAAATTACTTAAAATTTTGATCACCACCTAAGGCTACATCTATACTCATGAACAAACTAATGGGATAATTCATTGGCATTCAGTATTAGTACTGTACTCATACTAATACACTCATACCCTCTAAAGCCAGAAGTTACATCCATACCGTCTTTTGGGAATTGCTCCTTTCTCAAACTGTTGTTGGGAGCTGTTTGTGAGTGTTTTTTTTCAATAAATGAAAAATCACACCAGGGAGTATTATATCAGTACCGACAGATGCATTCCTGTGTCCAGAAAAACTTCTCTGGCCCTGTTAAATTTACTAACATAGATGCAGGCCAAAAGACTTATGAGTAGAAACTAGACAGATTGCTGTCCAGAGCTGCTGCTGGGCAGCCAAGATAATCTTTTGCTCTTTTGGTGGGTGAATTTTGAGTGTGATCTGTATTTATTAAGGGTCAATAAAACTGTTCAGTATCTGAAGTAGATGCGGAAACTACGTGCAATCTAGACAGTCTGCTTTGCCAAAGTAAATGCATTACTATCGCCATTAAAATCTACAAAATATACCAAATTACTTCTTTTTATTGATTTACTAATATAACCCAGCAAATATGAAGGCACTTTACAGACAAATAGAAGACATATCCCTGACTTGAAAAGCATGCACTCTAAGACAATAGAGATAACAACATTATGAAGGTGTAAAGACCTGGATAAAAGGTGAGAGTAAGAATATTTTCTTACAACGGATTGACAGAGACTGACAAAATAATGATGTAATTACTGCATTTTGCTATTTTGGTACCAATATTAAAGAGATTATTTTAACTGTATAGAGTAGGGTTTTTTCCTTGAAGAAAGTTCATGAAAAACATCTTAAGTTTCTTTGCAAAGTGAGTGTGATTATTTTACAAAATATAATTGTAACAGTATATGTTCTAAAATCAGCTATGTTCAGCACAGCCTCTTGTCGTTGTTTTTAACTCCAGCTGAAATTTAAACAATCAAAGGTTAATCAAAGACAAAATGTTTTGAAGAGAGATCATAGCAAGATAGTACATTTATCTGCTAATTGTCTGAGGGCAAATTCACAGAGAGCTGCTTTTGTTGGCTTTTGTTATCTGACTGGGGGCAATGAGTTTTAGATTGTTTGTTCTGCTGATAATCAAGTTACTCATCAGGTTGTTCAAGGATTAGACATCATTAGATGCTTGATAAATATATGAGTTTTATTATTAAAGCAGTTTTTTCTCTGCAATATGAAACATATACCCTCAAACTATTATTAACTTGCTATTCAAGGGCCAGTGTGGGATAGAACACTTTGTTCTTCTCCAAGTGGATATATTTCGGAGTCCATGTATGGGAAAAGATCTCCAATACTATCAGATCTGACAAGAGCTTCTCTAATGCCTTTGTAAATGTTTTTTCTTGTGTGCTTGCATTCCAGAACTTTCAAATGTAAAAAAGTCCAAACAACTCAATGCAAAATTTTTTTATGTTACGGTTCATATTTCAAATCATAAATTTGCCACTTTACTAAAAAGCTGAATTTCATACCCTGATTCTTTGCTTTAATTCTCTGTTCTCTGATGACAAAATCCAGTATATTTATAACAAGTGTCCCCTGAAATTTCTTTCCAATATTTTGCGAACATAAAGCTTCTATCCTTTCAATGTTCAACAAGTACTGCTATTGCTTTTAGGAATACATTTATGTTGCAATTGTCATTAAGGATCGCATTGTCTATGAAGTGCAGCTCTAAAGATACCATTGAATGAGTCAAATGAGAAAATAACTGGAGCTCAGTGACACACAGCTCTTCACCAGAACTGCAGGGGGAAATCATACCACTACTTTTAGGTGTTCTTAGTTGCAACATGAAATTCTTTCTTTTACCAAGATACTTCATAGGTATTAGCGAAAAGCAGACACTGGTGTTGTAACACAATGAGCAGTGCTATATATATTTTCAACATTGCAGTGCACATGTGTTTTCTAAGCCCTTTAGGATATGGCTTGTCCTCTCTTTCAAAGTTCCCATTTTGGGCTTTGGAGGACTAGAATGTAAACAAGTTTCATTGCTTTTCTGAAGGTAGAAATGCAAATGGTTGAAAAGGTGCCT
>NW_008672302.1:9376-17209 GCF_000695815.1 Acanthisitta chloris | reverse complement strand
TGTTTCCCCAAACCAATCTTTTTGTTCTTTTCTTACTTAGAAAGGAGATTTAGGCCGGTGTAATTGTGGCAAGATAAATAGCTGTTGTAATGAAGCAAATGTTATTAAAGGTTTAATGAGAAAAAAAGAAACTTCATCCAGTCCTGCTTAAAGTAATTTAAGTGACAATCCAAAATCCCCTCAATTTTTGACCAGTTCTTGTAAGAAGTGTAAGCCATTGACAATGTATTGAGTGGAAATCACACGTTCATCCAAAATGTCCTTTACCTACCTATGGAAGTAATATTTCTGTAATATTTCTAAAAAGGGCCCAAATACAGGCACACAACATATTCCACCACCATTATTTTCAAGTTTTCCTTCCTAAATATGGATCATATCCAACAGTTTTAGACTTCAATGTATATTTACTGTTCCTTCTTTGAAAATACACCTCTGTTTCTAAATATCCAACTAATATTTATGCATAAACTAATTCATTTTAGCCCATGTTGAATCTCTTCTACATGTGTCAAAACCATGTACTTTTCTGTGTTTATTCATTTCTTAGAACTTACAGCAAGGTAATTGAGTCATTCCTTCTTCCACTGACTTAGAGCAGTCTAGGACTGACAGATGTAAATGGCTCTTATTATTATTATGATATTATTATTATACACACTTTATATGAGTTTCATTTAGTGTTATTTTCCAGTCTCTACACTGCAATGTCAAACTATTATTTTTTGACTGTGTGAGGTTTTTCTGTGTATGGAACATTAAACTGGATAAGCTGAGGTCAGGAATGTATGTTTGTCTCACCCAGATTTTCTTCGAATTCCTTCATTTTCTCACACATTTCATATGTCAGATTTAGTTTCTTGTAGAATGACTTGGAAAATTGATAACAAATATTAGAAAGTTTTGTTTTTTTTAAGGAAGAACTGAACTAGTAATACTGTACTTGAACAAAACTAATTCAGGATACCTATAAAGACTAATAGGACCCTTGAATAAAGGAACAGAATATGTGTGGAATATGACATAAGTTTCTTTTTAGGGAATCTTGCAATAATTGCTGCTTCCAGCTATTTATGCTGCAAAACAACCTCAATGAAAAACAGCACCTTTTCTGCTTGCATGAGGTGAGACATCTGTAAGTGTTTACTACAATTACCTACTTTTTCCTACTGAGAATGGACCAGTAAAGCTAATATAGTTGTGGCAATGATATGAAAGATACATCTGTGTAATTGTAGCAACATCATTTTGTTTTTTGAACTCCAGCTCTATTTGGAATCTGCCTGATGGACTACAGGTTCAATCTCGTAGCAGGGATTTTATACCTTTAGAGGGCAGAAACTCTCATCGTGGCGCAACCCTGCCCTCTTAGAATGAGGTGATTTCCAGTAGCACATAATGGATTGTATTTTTCTTGAAAGTACCATTTTATTGCCAGAGTATCAGAATCAGATATTGAAACTGGTAGACTCAAGACCTCCATCAATGTGTGAAATAACAGGACTATGAAACCTGTCTCAGAGAACAGCATCCTGGGGTTTTCTGTTTTTCAGAAAGCTGCAACTTTTTTAGACTTTTCCAGTAGTATGAGTCCGGCATGATAAAATCTTCTGCTAGATCTCTAGGCTTTGTTTCACTTCCAAGAAGTTCCCTTACTCAGGGGACTCCATGGTAGTGTCCATGGGTGCCTCCTGGCAGCATCCTATCCCAGGTTTACTGGTGTTTTTTCCAGAATACACAATGAGAGCAGTCACTCTACCACGATATCTTCTATCTGTGCCTATTCAAGAGCATGCACATTGAGGTGGGGCAAAACCATGTCAGGGAACACAGTGAATAATGAAACAGCATGGATAATTACTTACTCAAGCCCATACCTTGGCCATTTTCATCTCCTGATGTGGCCTCAAAAATTCAGAGATGAGATTACTGACTGTTCCCTACCTGGATCACAGGAAATTTCACATAGGCTTTTGATTGAAACCAGCCACAAAAGAGTAGACTCCAGTCAGAAATGAAGACTATGCCTTTTTAATGGCATAACACAGAAACTGACAAACCTGTGAATCAGTTACACATCATATATGTTATTCACCATGATACATGTTGGCAGTATACAAATACGGAAGTTTTGTCATCTGCATAAATTTAGCAACGACTCTTAAAGACACATGAATTCTAGAGTAACTGATGATTAGCTAGGTATTCAAGGTATGATAAGGGCACAGGACAGCAAAATCAAGCATTGTCTATCTGGTTTTCAGCGAGGCATTTGACAATCTCCCACAATATATTTCTAGAAAAAATGGCTGCTCATGGCTTGGATGGGTGAACACCTCAATGGGTAAAAAAACTGGCTTGATGGCTGAGCCCAGCGGGCTGTGGTTAATAGAGCTAAATCCAATTGACAGCTGGTCACTAGTGGTGTTCCCCAGGGGTCAGTGTTGAGGCTAGACCTGTTTAACACCTTTATTGATGATCTGGGCATGGGTATTAAGTGCACCCCCAATAAATTTGCAGGTGATACTACATTGGGTGGGAGTACTGTTCTGCCTGAGGGTAGGAAAGCTTTACAGAGAGACCTGGACTAACCTGATCGCTGGATCGATGGGCTTAGGCCCATTGTTTGAGGTTCAACAAGGTGAAGTTACGGATCCTGCACTTGGGACACAACAACCCCATGTAGCCCTACAAGCTGGGGAGGAGAGGCTAGAGTGTTGTTCAGAAAGCTATGTCGAAGTGCTGGTTGGCAACAGTTCAATATAAGCCAACAATGTGCACAGGTGGCCAAGAAGGCAAATGGCATCTTGGCCTGTATGAAAAACAGTGTGGCAAGCAGGACTAGGGAAGTGATCAAGTCCCTGTACTCAGCATTGGTGAGGCCATACCTCAAGTACTGTGATCAGTTTTGGGCACCTCACTCTAAAAAGGACATTGAGGCCCTGGAGTGAGTCCAGTGAAGCTCAATGAGGCTCATAAAAGGCCTAGAACACATATCATATAAGGAATGGTTGAGAGAATTGGGTTCATTTAGCCTTGAGAAGAGGCAGCTCAGGGGTGACCTCATGGCTCTCTAAACTAACTGAAAGAGGGTTGAAGAGAGGTGAGGAATGGTCTCTTTTGCCATGTCTGCAGTGAGGGGACTAGAGGGAACAGTGGCTGAGACAGGGGTGAGTCAGATTATAAATTAGGAAAAACCACCTGTTAGGGTGGTCAGGCACTGGAATAGATTGCACAGGGAGGTGGTGGAGTCATCATCTCTGGAAGTATTTAAGAGGCATCTGGGTCTGGCACTGCAGGATATGGTTTAAGATTTAGGGATTACAGCAGAGTGGACTCAATAAGGTTTAGGGATTACAGCAGAGTGGACTCGATGATATTAGAGGCTTCCCCCAGCCTTGATGGTTCTATGATTCAATGATTCTAAGATTCTCCATTAGAAGCATTATCCTGCATATATATTGTCACTTGGCAGTATGAAAATTATATCTCTGTAGAGAAAAAAAATAATGCAGCATCTGCTATATTAATAACAGGTGCTCTTTATTGGTATGTGTGTTCTTGCTACCAGGCACTCAGATGGATACACATGTGACACACATTCATACACAAAAAAAGGCAATCACATACTACTACCTACAGTTCAATTAGCATTAAAACACCGGCCTCAAGGTACCTTACAGACAGATCTTTTAAAGTATGCTTGGCAATGCACATAAAATAAGGAATTTCGAGGAAGTTCAAGAAAGTTAGATGATTTTACAAGCTGGATTCTTAACGGCAGCAATAATTATTGCCTTCTGTTCTTTAAAAAGAAGAAAACTGTGAAAAGAAGGAAATCAAAGAAAAAGGGTTTTACAGAATGTCAAAAATGAATTGTACAAATCAAGAAAAAGCAAGGAGATTTTCTGAGATGATAAACATACATGAACATACATGATTTTAAACAAGAGTGCTGCAATGTCAGTTTAATTGCTAGACTAGGAAGAAAATCTTAAAAGACAGATAACAAACTCACACAGAACACAATGCAGGAGCTGAATAATTATGAATAGTGCCATCAAGGAATTTTTGAACAGGGAACAGTAATGGAAAGTAAAGCAAGCAAGTTACAAACTGTTCAAGCCCCATCGAACCCTTAAGCAAGTATAAATAGAACTTTGGAAACAGATACACGGAAGCCAAGATGTAATTATATAAGATGCAACAGTAGTGAAACAGAAAATTAAGTAACTTAGAAAATCTGCGTAGAGATGCTAAAGTAATCAGCTCCCACAAGGACAAAATCAGATTCTTTTCCTCTGTTTTGAAATATTCTTGTTAATGAAAAATAAGATTACAATAAGGAATGAAATTTTACGGTTATGATAAGAGAACTCTATTATTTCCAAATTGAAAGCTGTAGTCAGAAAGTGTTTTGATACAACATACATAACACTGACCTCATCTTGTTTCAAACTTCATAACTGTCATCAGATAAAAACAGTTCTCTGAATGTTGCTAACTCAGCATGGTGCTATTTGCCACTGTATTATTATAGCATGTTTTAAAAACGTTGTAAGAGAAATGTGGGATTTTAGAAGTGCTCCAAGGTGGATTAACTTTCCTCATCTTGACACCATGATAAACTCTCAATGTATTTAGTGCAGAATGCTGACAGTGGATTCTTCTTCTCTAACTGTATCCATCAAAGTGTTAGGTGTCAATTCTAAGCAAGCTACATGTGATCCCTCCATGTCAAAAGTAAACAGACAGGCCCCCTTCAGAAGGAAAATTACCCTCCTGAAATTTGGGTGCCTAAAATAGATAAAATTCATTGGTCTCTAGAGGCAGTTCCCTAGGGGACATAGATGGAGACCAAGACAATCAGGTTGGGCAAGATATGTACATTATATACAGCAAACTTCAGCAAGGTAATTTTTATGGTGCCAGCATCTGGAAAACCTCCCACTGTCATGCTTGGCCAATAAGAGTATTAAAGCAGAGTGCCTCATACTGAAAGATCCAGTAGTTCATTTGTTTCCAAACATTTGGAAATGCATTCAGAATGGAGGATGCTATCATTTACCAAAACCATTGTTTAGATGAAACTAACAGAAAAACAGCCTCACAAATTTTGCTTATTCCAACTGCTTAATATACAGATGTAGTTGTTACAAAAAAATAAAAAAACCTAAAAAATTATGTTTTCAGACAAATCAACTTAGAATCATAGATTAGAATATTATAGAATATCCAGAGTTGGAAAGAGCCCACAAGTATCATCAAGTCCAACTCTCAATTTGCTTAAAATCACTAGGGACAGCATAAATCTGAAAAGATTTTGATGCTTGTTCTTTTATTTTGAGTCACTCAAAATAGATGTCTTTAGTTTAGCCCTTCGTATTTTCCCTCCTGATCTCTATGATTCAACCAGTTGCCTATGTTGTCAAAGTTAAAATTAGTTTGGTCAAGTTAGTTTCAAGCTAATTGGAAGCTAGAAGGCATGACTAGGAAATTAAAGGCTTCATATGTGAAGTTTAACACACCCACACATTAACATTTTTGTTCCACAAATCAAGCTTATAATTTCATAACAACCTGAAATTTTTCATTAGATTGCCATCTTTTTCAAATTTCTGAACAGAAAGTTCGAAATAGACAGGGATGGCATCACTAAAAGGAATTCTGCTTCAATACCACATGAGGTTGGCTATCTAGACTGATCTATTTCTGAAGAGATTTGGACAACTTTAGACACCCATCTTCTTTCTAGTCATCTGGTGACTCTTTTATAAAGCTTCTAATCTTGAGAGATGGCTTTATATATTAGTCCAGCTGGATTCTGTGCAAACATTTGTATTATATGCAACTGCTGTGTGGAAATCTGTTTTCTACCAACTGAGAAACATCTGTAGATTATGTCCTAGTTAATGCGGAAGGGCTTTGTTCATTTCTGTGTTTGGTCTTATTTATACTATCCTTCTTTTTATTAGTCTCCCTGCTGCCTAACAAACTTCAGTTGATATAACACACTACGGTGAAAAATCTAGACCTCATTCATTGGATCAAACATCTACAGTAACTTCAGTTTTCACTTGCTTAAGGTTATATTCTCCCTGCACATTGCACGTATAATTCCCACAAATGTTAATGGGCTTTAAGATTGTGTACTGAGGGCAAACTGGAGCACTTATATTAGTGGCTGGTTAGATTCCATCATGCTTCATAAAGCACTAACTGGTAAAATGTAATTGTTGGAACAAGGTCCATAACACAAAATAATTTAAGAGAACAGAAACTTTTTAATTCCTGCTTAAAATAAAAATGTGTTTGTATGGTTATGTGACAAGAATTCTGGGGTACTTATATTTAAATGCATGTAAAAGCAATTAGTTGATCCTGCATGGATTCGCTTCTGTAATACATATTGTAGACTGATGAAGCAAAAGCTGTTATCAAAGTGAAAAGGAACACAGGCTTTTATAAGGTCAGCAATTTTTCAATGAACTGGCAGAGCAAGGATTACAGCTTCAGACATCTTGGTACCTATTTAAATATCTAGAACTTTGAACATTTGTTGGTGTTTCTGGGGATAAAATAAATCATTTAGGAAAAGAAAAAGAAAAACGGCCTCTTTATTACATGTATTTACTTCCCCTTTGAAGTTCGTGTCAGATTTGCTCATTTAAAAGAAAATAATTCCACTACAGTCATTACAGTAATTCAGGTTCAAACAGCTGATGAAACCAAGCTATATTCTGTCTGCTTTGAAGATCTTCAGTTAGTTTTCTCACACTCATTTTGAATAAATCTCCTAAAACACAATGCTATGGAAAAATTGACAGACTGGAAGGGAGTAAACCACAGTATCAGAGATATTAGAAATGGGAAAATAAAATCTTTCTCGAGAAGGTCATGTAATCTCTCTCTCGCTACAGCAGATTTTTTTTCCTATAAAGCTTTTCCAGATTTAGTTTAAAAATGAACAAGTGGCATTTCCATCACTTCCCCTGGGAGGCAATTTCATACTTAATGTATTCTCAGTGTATATAAGGTAGGGAGGGACACCCACATTTCCCACTTTGTTAAAAAGTGCTCTAATCATTTGGGAGAGAGGGCAGGTGGGAGGGAAGGAAATGTATTCCACCCTTCTTGTTGAAGCTGTGTCACTATGCAGAAAAGATTTCAGAATATCATGGGAGTGGGGGAGGGAGAGGGAGAAGGGACAGAAGAGAAAGAGCTGTCTTCTAGTTAGCACATTCAGTTTGGTACAGGGAATCCTAGGTTATCATTACAAGTTTTACTCAAGAGAATTTATTTTATCTGCTGGTCAAGATAAAATAGGAAACATTTCTAGCTAATTTGTCTACAGATCTTATTTTTATAAGCTCATATATAGAAAGACAAGATTGAAGAGGCATGACCATCTGTTTTTCTCAGATGGTATTTTGCATCACGCAGATAGATCTGTAAAAAAACCCCACAAGTTTTCTGGACAATCTGTTGGTGTTACATGTAACTCCTTGTGCAACTTCCAGATTAGATGCTATTCTCACCTGTGCTCCTTAATAATAAGCATTTAATTATTATGTTATAAGAAAATGAAATCATATGCATAACCTTAATTTATCTACCAAGGTATTTTCTTGGCTTTGGTATTTCAGTATCCTTTTTTTCCTGTACTACTGAAATTTGAAGTCCAACAAATTTTAAGCAGACTTAGCTTCAAGTTACACTGTGTTTCAGCTTCATGCTGCATCAGCGTTAGCATTCCTTGAAAAGCAGTTCAATTTTGCTGAAGCTGTATTCCTTGTGACAAGCTCTTTTCTTGTCATATCCAAATGCAACCAT
>NW_008672302.1:0-9364 GCF_000695815.1 Acanthisitta chloris | reverse complement strand
GCAGGAATAGGACAGGGCTAACTTTAATAAATATGAATAACCCCCATGGATACCTGAAGGATTGGGGTTCTCTCTAGAAAGTGAACTTTGTGTTCCAATCTGTAAATGTTGAAAAGTGATCTAATTCAAGTTGTAACTCTACCATAAAGCTAAACTGACATGGTTTTTTTTTTCTTCTTTTCATATTCTGATTTTTTAGCAAGATATTTTTACTAAATGCCTTATCATAGGAGGATTTCTGGATTTTGTCAATGAAAGCACCTCTGTGCCTAGTAGAATACTTTTGTAGCGGGTAAGTGGCAGGAGGAAGCAATTAGAGGGGGGAGACTATATGAAAGTCAAAAGATGAAAGTGTTATGACACTTAAGCAAGCTCAGAAAAAAATACTTGAGAAAACTCGATTTTAGCTCCTGTGATATGTAGACTAAAGTTGACTATGACTATCATTCAGTCATAATGATAAGTCTTTGGCTCCAAATTCCATCTCTACACTTTATTCTTCTCCATCTGTGCAATCAAGTGGCACTCTTAGCAGCTTCCTTCATATCTTTTCTCACACAAACTTCCCTCACACAACTCCAGAATGGATGAATACATTCTAACTACAATGAGCACCCTCTAGCTGTTTTCTGTATCATCCTCTTTGTTTTGTGCTGAGCCATCTGTTGTCCGTAGAATACAAGTCCTTTGGAGCAAAGAATTCATTAGTCATTGAGCAATGATATCTGAGTAAAATTTGCACTTAACCACAGGCATTGTTACATTTAGATTTTATAGAAGTTAAAAGAGATCTTATTAAATAAGTTCATCTAATACCTATGGAAGCAATGGTGTCCATGATTATCTATGCTGTCTCACACAGTTTGAATGAATCTTCCATATCTCACTTCGGTTTCTACAGTACAAAGTACTTCACCTCACAATACATCATCAGACAAAGGCTGTTATTGATTCTGGAATTCACATTCCTGCAAGTGGCAGAAATATGCTGCACACCACTTTCTTTTCCTTCCATTCCAAGCACCCATTGTTGCTGCAAAACAGATGAGACTCAGGATATTTACTGCCTACTGTGCATAAACTCAAAATAGGTGACACAATTCTTACTTGTCTCCCAGATACTGAAGTAAGGCTTCCAAGAGTGAACTCATTTGTCTGAGTGCTCATTTCACTTTCTCCAGGCACATATCAAGATAAAGTAGGAAATCACTGTATCTTTATGTGCTTTTACAAAGAATGAACACAGACTTAAAATGACAACAAAATTCCAAATTGATATTCTCAGTGCAATGCCTGTCAATACAAAAGCAACTCAATTTTTATACAGTCAAAAGAAAAACAGAATAGCAAATTGGAATAGTAAAGTAGGCAGCATAATCTAACACAGCACCAATCTCCAAAAGTGTACTTTGATCTTGATCAAAGGTAGAGAAACTGGATGGGTACCCATCTTCACATCATTCATAGTGTTTCTCCTGTAGTAGCGGAAAGCAACTGCCAGCTGCACAATTGTGAGTAGCAGTTACTCACACTGAACTCAATGGAATTACTCATGTGAGTAACACCACCACCGACAGGAAAATATTCATAATCTGACATTTAGTGAATAACTTCTGCCTTGTGAATAAGTTCTAACTTGCTACCTCTGCAAAAAGTAGTTCAGGTCAGGCAAAAAACCCCAATACCAAACCAAACAAAACTCCAACCAACCAATCAAAAAAAAAAAAATCTCAAACAAATAAAGAAAAAAACCCACCTAAACTAAACACACACACAAAGCAAATGAAAAAAACTCACTGAGAAGTCCATGGTTGTAGGTGATGGCTGTTACAATGGCATGTTATGAAAATTTCATATTTTCCAGGGTCTGTGTAAAGAAGATAGGAGAGAAAAAAGTTGGCACAGATTTTAAGTTACTGTGACAAAAGAGATCCAAAAGGACTTGATTAAAACTGTCGCATACAAGATGCATGAACTTTACAGTTCACACAAAACATATATATTGATCATGATTTGCTCCAGTTCTGATTTTCAAAGTCTTAAAAGAACACCCTATAATTTCTCACTAATCTCCTTGATATGAGTTTAACAACACTATAGTTTAATAGATTTCGCCGGTAAAACACTTCTGAAAATTACCCTTTAAAAAAAACTTCTTCCACTAACAGCCAACCATAAACCCCTTCCACAAGTACTGTTCTAGCATCTCCCACAATCTCTTCACCAGAAAACTGAACAATATGCTATAAAGTCAAATAGATTCAGGCAAGAGAAAAATATGTTCAACAGACAAGACTCACCAATCTCTAGGTATGTGCTTTCTTATTTGTACATGTAGTTTGCAGGACAGAGGACCCAAACCAATATTTCTGAAAAAAATTAAGTGTTTCTTCATAAGTGCATATTATATAAATTTATATTTCCACCATATTTGTGAATAAAACAAAAGCATGGAAACCCTCTTTCAAGTCCAGTTGTCCACGTGTATGCCACAGCAGTGGTATTTGGAGAAATGACTATACCATTATGGTTAACCCTGACTCGAAATGCTGGGTTCCCCACATTTCATTTCAGGTATCTTAAGAGTCTAATCTAGTTTCTCTCTCCTAGATTTCTATTCCCTCATAATCAAGTAAAACTCAGAACTCATAATGATGTCTGCCAGTGCTATGAGAGTGGAAAAACTAATCCCGCAATCTTTAAAAATTTGTTAATTGTTTTTATGCAGCACCAAAAATAGGAACAAATTTCATTAAGTAAGTTCAAGTCTTTGTGTTGCAAAAGGTATGAGAACAACAGGTATTTAAGGAAAGCTCTACCTGCAAGTGATTTAATTTCATTTAATTTTATTTAATTTTGTTTTACTTTATTTTGTATATTATTCATATATGAATCTTGGATTTGTGAGTCTTAGCCTTGTACAGCAGCAGTTCAGGAAAAAAAAAGAAAAAAAATACAGGTTTCCAAAACTGATGAAAATTCAGATCACATACCAATTTTTTTTTAGGGTTTTCTAACACCTTACCTAAAGTCACAATTGTATGAAGAGTTGGGTTTGGAATACCTGTTGAGCTGAACATTGATGTGCTCACCTCTATTTATGTCCTATCCAACCAGACCATAAAAAGGCAATATAAAGGAGATCTAGGTCTTGCAAGAGTGCAAAGGACTTTCAAGGCAATGTAACAATGACAGTACAAGCTGAGGATGGTTTCAGATATAATCTTTAATGTCTCTGCAGATTTACTCTTGAAGCCTTGAATGCCTTCTGTGTTAAGACAGCAAAACAAGGCCACTAAAGACTACTGTAGCCTAGTCCATTGAGCTTTGTTTTCTGAGAGGCCCCAAATTAGGAAAGTGCTTCCAGTATGCTAATTTATATAAATCATGTTTTAAATTATAATTTATTGAACAAGGATATTTTCCTCTGTTACATATGGAATGCAAAAGTCTTCAGGAGAGAGATCATGTCAAACCTAGTTTTTGTATGCTCTAAAACAATAGATATTCTCTGCAATATCCTATTGCAAGGATTCTATAACAACAATGAGCAATTTGTACTTTCCGCTATGAGGAATTTTTGTGTGTCAAATGCATCAGATCTTTAAACAAACTTTGAAATATGGCATCTTTTTAAGCACCCTTGCTCGTTTATAGACTACCTAGTAAAGCAATATTTAACAGAGCAATGGTTTGTACACTAGGAGCATACATGAGGAGTTAAATTGTTCATACATACTCTATTTGAAAAATATCAATAACTATTCACAAGTCTTTTTCTTACACAACCTAAGTGAAAATCCCTATGTAAATGGTGCATAGCTTTTTTATGATTCATTCTATGGGTTGATTGGTGTTGGGGGTTTGGTTTTTTAGTGTTAAATAACTTTCAAAAGTGTATGTTTATCTGACAAACTTAAGGTAAATTTTTATTGGTGATTAAATACGTTTAATTCCTTACAAACATTTTTAGTTACATAAATAGACTGGATGGAATGCTCTCTTTTCCCTCATTATTAAAATAAAAAATAGTCACATTGAAGTACTCAATAATATGTTTGGTAGACTGGCAGTCTATTCCATTCAACCAAATTCAGAAGCCAGAAACAGAATTGTATTTTAAAAGTCTTGACTGTTGCTTCATGGCATTTAACTATGTAAAAAACAGAGAGACAGAATGCTGATTTTCAAGGGTTTCCATAGTAAACATCAATACATTTAATGATGTTAATCCATGGTCAACAGGAGCAAAGAACAGTGACTGAGATGACTCTGTGATAAGCCTAACACACAGTTTACAATTCTTATTCAACAACAAACATTAATAACTGCAAAAGTATTAGCAAATAATTGTCTTTCCTGGTCGACAGGAAGTTCTTATACCCCCTTTTCATTACAGATGCCTCACACATTTCCAGCAATGTATCAATCAACAAAATTCAGAGCCATTCAAGCTAGGCTAAATGGTCTAACTTCTAGCAAACTACTGGTAAGTGACCCTTGAAGTTTTATCATTCCTTTGGAAAGGGGAATCATTTAAATACTGAAACATATCTTTAAAAGTGTCCAAATTCTAGGTGAATTTCAGATTAGATTTGAATTGGGTTTTTTCCACTCACATATGTCAAAGAACCGAAAATATTTTAGATGAAAATTTGGTTTTATTTTCTTTATTAAAGCTTGGAGCATTCAGCTCCAGATATATGATTACAAAAATGTTTTGTTGTAAGATATAACCTGGACTTCTGCATAGTAGAGCTTATCTTTTTTTCCTTGAAGTTATAATTAGGAAGGGTGTGGTCACAGAAAAGTGTTAAATTTTTGCCCAATCATGTCTACTTCTGTGTAAAGTGAAATGTTACCTGGTATTGTCCCATAAAGCTTATGAACAGAGGGTTTGATTGAAGATTTAATAAAATTAACACTACTTTCTTATTTTCCTCTTTTCTTCTTAATCTTCTCTTCAAGATGAAACTCATCAGCACTTGACAAAAACTGCAAATAACAGCCAGATGCAGGAGCTGGTTTTATCTTTTTATGCAAGTATGTGGTGCTAATTAGTGCAAATTGATTAAACTTTAATTGCCTGATCCATGGCTAATTAATATTTATAAGATGAATGAGCAAGAAAACCAGACATTTATTAAAACACTTTAATGATTTTTCATATGTTTTGACAAAGCAAAGCAAATAGATGTTATGAGTTTAGATGTGCCAGACATAAGTACAGTATTTCTTGCATTTTCTATCAGCATTAGAAAACATCATTTTACCCCACAAACTACATATGAAAGCAGTTTTTCTCTTCCACACAAACATTATGGTGTTGTGTTCTAGTTTGTACTTCATAATGCAATTCGTTGAACAACAGAATGACATAGAACTATCATGCCTCATGCAAGCAAATACACAACTATATCAGAATTTGTGCACAAGTATGCTCTTTAAAATGGGCTGAACTGAATTGAATAGACTCAGGTCCTTCTTGACATGTCTATCTCAGCTGAAAAATACTATGTTAACCCCAGTCTAACAATTTGATGCAATGGCTATCAACAGATTACTTCTTGTGCTTCTCTAGAAGCTCATGTCTTGTAAACACAATATATTCAAACAATGATTCTTTCCTAACAATAACCTCAGTACTTTGAACATATTGTGCAAAACAAAGAAAAAACTTGTCTTGCTATTGTAGTGTATCCTAAAACTATTTTAAAGACATTATCCCTCATGGGTTTTTTTAGCCCAGTTGGAAGGTCCATTACTGCTTTCACTCATTCTGATCCACCCAGCTAGATAACGTACTAGACAATTCTTTTTAGTAGTCCCCTCTTGGAGGTAGCCCATTTCTAACTTGGCTTTCATTTCAGGAAAACTGTTATCACCTCGCTTAACCTTCCTACGTTTTTTGCCTTCCAACCACTGTAGTCTAAAAAGGATACTTGGGGTGGCAGGGGAACAGTCTTTGTATATGCTAGTAAACAAAATGAAAAAATTAAGGATCCTTAGTTCTGGCTCATTATTATTCATACTGTTCTATTGTTATTGTTCTCCCCAGCAAAATCTCAGCACAAATGTTCTAGATTTGATCTAGATATGGTTAATAATTAAAGGCTAGAAATGAAGCCAGTAAGGACTCAGATTTCCCATTCCTTGGTATAAATGTCACTTGGGCACACATGCATCATCAAAAGCATGTGACACCTCTGGCAATCCAACCAGAATAATCTCTATCATGTTTTGTTTGGTAGCATAGATGTCACCTTTACATCTCCAAAAAGTAAATTCAGGCTTGATAAGTATGAACTTCTGATGAAACCTTTTGACTACATTTTATATAGGAAATAAAATGATATTGCTTCTCTTTGTGTAAAGAGATGAGCCAAGATCATTGACATTGATAACTAAACCAGGGTGATCATTGACCACCAGACCATGTGGTAGAGACTGGTTTGCATCTACACTGCTTAAAAATGTTCCCATCTGTAACATGTCTAGATGATGTGTCCAAAATAATGACAAGGAGAACAGTTAAATAGCTAATTAGATGCTAACTGCTGTCTCCCTGGTCCTCTTTCAGCAGATTAAACACAATCAAGAAACCCCAGCAACTTCAAGATCAGGTCACCCCTGATATTCCTATGGACCGAAAGGTTATAATTTTTAATTTTTGTTGATGAAATTCCCTGTATTTTCATGTTGTCTTTGTAATTTTGGTACAGGCCAACTAATGAATCAATTAATTTTGTTTGAAGGACCTGATCTTGCATTGTTGGAGTTTGCAGTCCTGAGGGATATGGATCAGGTAAGGACTAGAGTTAGGACCCTAAGCTTTAGGAAAGTAAAGTTCCAGGTCTTCAAGGAGGGAGTCAATAGGATCCCCTGGGAGAGCCCTTGAGGACAAGGGAGGGGACCAGAACTGGCAGATTTTTAAGGAAGTCTTTCAGAGAGCACAAGAGATAGCGATCCCCAGGAACAAAAATTGGGCAAGTAAGGCATGGTCCTACTGGTCATATAAAGAGCAAGAAGCAAATGAACAGCAATGGAAACAAAGGTAAGATGGGAAGAGTATAGGAATGGAATTCAATTGTGTAGGGATGGGACAAGGAAGGCCAAGGCAAAGCTGGAACTGTATCTGGCAAGGGATGCAAAGAATAACAAGAACGGCTTCTACAGGTATGTTATCCAGAAAAGGAAGGTCAAAGAAGGTGTACCCCCCTGATAAACAACACTGATAAGCTGGTAACTACAGATGGGGAGAAGGCTGAGGTACTCAACAGCTTTTTTGCCTCAGTCTTTGATGGTAGGCTCTCTTCTCACTCCTTTCAAGAGGATAGCCAGCAGAATAGTGACTGGGGGAGGAGAATGTTTCCCACATAAGTAAAGATCAGGTTCACAACCACATGAGGAACCTGAAAGTACATAAGTCTATGAGGCCCTATGAGATGCATCCCAGAGTCCTGAATGAATTGGCTAGTACAGTTGCCAAGCCAATATTCATCATATTTGAAAAGTCATGGCAGGCAGGTGAAATCCCAGGTGACTGGATTGTACCCATCTTTAAAAAGGGTATAAAGGACAAGCCTGGGAACTACTGACCTGTCAGCATCCCCCCTCTGCCTGGAAAGGCCATCGAATAGATTCTCCTAGAAGCAATGTAAGGCACATGGAGAACAGGGAGTTGATTCAGGACAGTCAGCATGTCTTCAGCAAGGGCAAGTCCTGCCTGACTAGCCTAGTGACCTTCTGTCATAGAGTGACTACATCAGTGGACAAGGGAAGGGCCACAGATGTGATTTATCTGGACTTCTCTAAAGCCTTTGACACAGTCCTCCACAACATAATTCTCTCTCTGTTGGAGAGACGAGAGTTTGACGGTTGGACTGTTAGGTGGGTGAGAAATTTGTTGAGTGGTCACATCCAGAGGATATTGATCAGTAGTTCAGAGTCCCAGTGGATACCAGTGACAAGTGGTGTCCCTCAGGGGATCTGTATTGGGATCAGTGTTATTTAATATCTTCATTAATGACTTAGACTAAGGGATCATGTGCACCCCTAGCAAGTTTGCAGATGACACCAAGCTGAGTGGTGTAGTTGACATAGCTGAAGGATGGGCTGCCATCCAGAGGGAGCTGAACAACCTTGAGAAGTGGGCCTATGGGAATCTCATGAAGTTTAATAACACCAAGTGCAAAGTGCTGCATCTGGCTCAGGGCAGCCCCTGGTATCCATACAGGCTGAGGGATGAATGGATCGAGAATAGCCCTGCCAAGAAGGATTTGGGGGTGCTGGTGGAGGAGTGGCTGAATATGATCTGGCAATGTGCACTTGCAGCCCAGAAATCCAACACTAACCTGGGCCGCAGCAAAAGCTGTGTGGCAAACAGGTTGAGGGAGTTGGTTCTGTCCCTCACCTCCACTCTGGTGAAACCCCACCTGGAGTACCCTGCCCAGCTATGGGGTCCTCAGCACAGGAAGGACATCAGCCTGTAGGAACAAATCCAAGATGATTAGAGGAGTGGAACACCTCTCCTAAGAGGAAAGGCTAAGAGAATTGGGGTTGTTTAGGGGAAGGGAAGGATTAGGGGTCACTTGATTTTGTACTTCCAGTACCTGAAGAAAACCTGAAAGAAGGATGGGAAGAGACTTTTTACAAGGGTATGTACTGCTAAAACAAGGGGAAATTGTTTAAACTGGGAGTAGGTTTAAATTAGATATTAGGAGAGAATTCTTTACTGTGAGGGTGGTGAGACCCTGGAACAAGTTGCTCAGAAAGACTGTGGATGCCCCATCCTTGATGGTACTCAGAGACAGATTGGATTGAGCTCTGTGCATCCTGGTCTCGTGAAAAGTGTCTCTGCCCATGTGTCCTGGGTTACAATGTAGGGGCTAACCGATGGTATGTATTCTATTAGTCTCCCCAAGCTATTAAAGCTGGTGGGGCAGTGACTGTTATCTCCTCATCCCTGATGGCTCCCTCAGGGGCATCTCTGTTTAATGGGCTGTCAGGGACCCAGGGCAGGCTGAGAGTTACATAGTCCCATTGTGAGATGCCTCACCCCAGGGGGGTGGGGTGGCTGGCATTCCCACATGGGAGGGGAGCCAAGCATTCCCACAGGGGTATAAGCTGGGGTTTGGACCAGCACAGGGAGCCCTTTGCCTGCTGGATTCCCAGAGGACAAGAGCTGCCGCTGAACCTTCGGGAGAGGATCGGATCTGCGCAGCAAAGCCATTGCTCCAGGAGGACTGCAGCCACCATTTTAATCGGACTACTACTAACACCCTGACTGACAGGGTGTCGGGTTACTTTCTGACTGTCAGTGGTTACTTTTTGTACCGTTGCATTTGTTGTTTTGTTTTTCCTA
>NW_008672301.1:0-1168 GCF_000695815.1 Acanthisitta chloris | reverse complement strand
TGGGGTCTCCTAACATCCCTCCTGCATCTCCCCTAACATCCCCTAGAGCACTTCCCTCTCAGCCCATCACCACCACCTTCCCTCCCACCCCATTTTGGGGTCCCCCCCGGCACCCCCCACCTTTTCCAGCAGTGCCTTGCGCAGTTTCCTCTCCTCCTGCACCAGGACAAACATCTCCTTGTGCACGGCAGTTTCTCTGGACACGCTGCCATCTTGCAGATGAGCTCCTCGTGCGAGAAGACGCAGTAGCGTCGCAGCCGCCGGTAGTGCTCGATGCACTGCCTGCCCGCGGGCAGCTGGGGGGGCACAGGGGGGTCAGGGGGTACCCCCAAACTTGGGGCTCCCCCCTGGAGCTCTACACACAGCCCTGAGTCCAGCAGGACACTCCCAGCTCTAATCAGAGCACTGAGCACCCCCAAATCCCACCTCACTGCTTGGAGTTTCATATTGTCCTCTCATATGAGTGTTCAGCTTTGATTTGGAGGTTCCCAAAGGGGTTTTGGGGGTCCCACAGGTTTTGGGGTTCTCTAAACACACCTTGAGCCCAGCAAGGCACCCCCAGCTCCAGTCACAGCACTGAGCCACCCCCAAATCCCACCTCACTGCTTGGAGCTGCACATGGTGCTCCCATATGAGTGTCCAGCTCTGATTTGGGGGTTCCCTCAGGTTTTGGGGGTCCCACACAGTTTTGGGGGTCCCTAAACACACCCTGAGCCCAGCAAGACACCCCCAGCTTCAACCACAGCACTGAGTCCCCCCAAATCCCACCTCACTGCTTGGAGCTGCACATGGTGCTCCCATATGAGTGTCCAGCTCTGATTTGGGGGTTCCCTCAGGTTTTGGGGGTCCCACACAGTTTTGGGGGTCCCTAAACACACCCTGAGCCCAGCAAGACACCCCCAGCTTCAACCACAGCACTGAGTCCCCCCAAATCCCACCTCACTGCTTGGAGCTTCATACTGTCCTCTCATATGAGTGTCCAGCTCTGATTTGGGGGTTCCCTCAGGGTTTTGGGGGTCCCACACAGTTTTGGGGGTCCCTAAATTCACCCTGAGCCCAGTAGGGCACCCCGAGCTCCAACCACAGCACTGAGTCCCCCCCAAATCCCATCCCCCCCAAATCCCATCTCAGTGCTTGGAATTGCACATGGTGCTCCCATATGAGTGTC
>NW_008672300.1:0-8560 GCF_000695815.1 Acanthisitta chloris | reverse complement strand
CAGGTGGGGGTTGGTCCCTTCTCTCAGCCGTCTAGCAGTAGGACAAGAAGGCACAGACTGGAGCTCTGCCAGGGGAGGTTTAGGTTAGATATTAGGAAGACATTTTTTACAGAGACAGTAGTCAGGCATTGGAATGGTCTGCCTGGCAACATGGTGGATTCACCATTCCTAGAGGTTTTCAAGATGAGACTGGATGTGGCACTTAGTGCCATCGTCTAGTAACCACAGTAGGGTTGAATTTACAAGAGGTACGTCCTTCTCACCAAGTTTCTTATGCAGCATAACTATTTCTCTGTGTAAAATATTAAGCAACAGAACCATTAGTTTCAAAAGAGATAACTGAGTCTACAATTGCCTCTGTTCTTTCAGAAAACATTCTGGAGATCTCAGGTATTCATTTTCAAACACATTGTTTCCACTGTGAAAGGATAGTATGCAATTATCACACGCAAAGACCCTCTGGGCAAATCATTACAACTGCAAACTATATGAGATGTTTGATTTAATATCTCATCTTGGTATGATGTGATCATTAAGATTACAGAATTCTATAGCCAAACTTAGATAGAGACATCAAACTCCACATGCAGTTTTACTCACACATCCAGATTCCTCCTGAAGACCTAGGTGCAAATAAAAGTAAGCATATATTTTTTAACAGATTAGCTGGCCACCTATGCTTTTTCCATCAGAAATAATTCAATATAAGCTGGTGAAAGGGTTTGGTTTCCTAACGTGCCATTTTTTCTCTCTTCTGTCTTTATTGCAACTGTTATTTTACTTCCAAGAAAATTAGTTGCATTTTCACTGGTATTGTAACAGAAGCAGAATCAGATCAATTACTTCAGCAGCCTTCCTAACCTTTGTAAACTGCATCTGAGCATCGAGTGGGGAGGAGAGATGTGGGGAACTGTGCTTTTACAAGGCTTTGAAGTGGTCTGGAGCAGAGTGATGCTGCATAGAGCATGCAGCACAAGTGCCAGGCTGCTAGAACCTGAAGGAATCTCATCTTTCCTACACATTTGGGCCTGCCAAGCCTGCACAACTTCTGATAACTTTTATACATGTGGAAAACCAAGCTGTAAAATGGTTATCTCAAGGGACACAGTGTTGCTGTACCAAAGAAGTCTGTGTCTCAGCTACCGTCACTGTTAACTTAGCAGGTAGATATCTCCTATTTAAACCTAACACAAGGATTTAGGGCCATCTTTGGAAAGGGTGTCGGTATACAAGCACTACTAAGTAACAGAAAGAGGAAGGTTCCTTCTAGCTGAGATGTGGCATAAAGAAGACATTTGGAGAAATTGATGCTACTTCTGCTAAGACTAAAGCAGGTTCTAAGTGTCTCAGTATTTTCATGAAATTGAGCTATACTTTCTTCAGAAACAAGGGTTTACAAGAGCTTTAAGGAAATTATCAGCTTTCAGCTATTGTTCAATTTGAACCAGGCACTCTTCATCAAAGGACTGATTTACTGATAGAATTTAAATCATTTTTAAAGAGGAGATTGTGGCTCCAGAAAATGCACTACAGAATTTGTTGCAGGTGTCTGTTTTGTTTGGAAGTCATGGGGTTTTTTCCCCACTCCTGCTTTCTGTGTTATTCCTTCCTATCTCTGTCTGGGCACTCCAAAAAGAAAACAAACCAAGATACCAGCAGTCAGAAGTAATGGTCAAAAACTGGTTTACACCTGCAAATCAGGTAGTCATGCTCCCTTTTCCCAGATTATTTTCCTTGTCTCCCCTGCTTCTTTATTCATCTATACTAACCATGCCTGTTTGACTGAGGAGCACTGAGTATTGATTTTCAAGGTAGGTTTTTCACAGAGTTAAAAAAAACCTTTCAAGATTCAGTCAAAAAAGTAATTTTTTAATGTATGTCTTTTTTAATGTGCTACTAACATCTGAGTAGCAATCGTGTCCATGTAGGGGTTTTGATTTACTAAATTTTTTGTGACATTTGCCATCAGGTACAGGAGCTAGCTCAGCTTTGTATGGAAGAAGCACCTTACTTTTAAGCAAACTAACCTACTTAAATTTAAAGAGGTCAGCCTACTAAGAGATGCCTAGAAGTCAAACACTGCCAGGGGCTGTTTAGTGTGGTTAGGAAAATTAAGGCAAAGTGACCATACATACAATACTGCAAGAAGTTTCTATTGCTAGATCATATACCATTCTAGCTAGACATCATAGATGTGCTTAAATAGTCAGGACATAGCATTGTAATGATGGCATGTAAGCCATTCCCTCTAGCATGCCACTACCTCTTGTGTATGATCTCAGTTTCACCCTGCAGAAGTTGTTACTGAAAGATTTGCCATTGCCTGGAGGCTAGAAAACTTGAAACAACCAAAGGTTTAGATTAAGTGTGGCACATCCTTATACTTAGTGGTTTGCAAAGTTATTTCATGCAACATACAGAAAAGTGCCTCTAGCACTTGAAATGATGGCCAGAACAGTTTTTTTCTTACACTCTGTGGGGGCCAGGCTTCTCTTCAATTTCTCTCTTAAGGAGAGATTTTGGCTATCTTTCTGATCAGTTTAAATATGAATTGTTTCCTTTTATTTACTCTTCTTAGTTTTCTTTGTACAGATTATACACTGTATGGAAACTTGTTCAACTGGTAGGAGATCTTTGTTCAGCAAAGACTTAAAAGGCACATATTCCTAGTTACTCAGCTTTCCTATTTTTAGTCTGAGAACTTTGCTTACAAACTTTGTTCCTACATTTTATGAACTTTAAATTTTGATATCTGCTTGCAGCTCTGGGACTTTGCCTGAGCCAGTTTTTTCCCCTCCTCTTCCTAGGCAATTGTTGTACCTGTCAGCACATTGCCAGGTAGCCAGGGCAGTAGCTGGCATCTCAGACAGCTTCTTAATGAAAGACCCATGCTGATCCTGCTATTTATGCTTTAGATCATTGGCTGATCTAAGACTCATCCTAGACCTGCAGGGTAAAACAGACTGGTTTTGATCAACCAGAGCTCTCAGAAATGAACATTCACAGTGCAAGAGCCCTCTGACATGGTGCACGCTGCATCACTTTCTCCAAACATACAACATAGTGTCCCAAATTGTTCTACTTATAAATGGAAATTTCTGAAGAAAGCTGTTACAACAAATATAACCTTTCAGCAGAACCATTCTATCTGCTTACAAACAATCGGGAAACATGCAGGAAGATGTGCATGTAAAAGGTGTTTTCAGTCTGCAACTTTTAGTGGATAAATCCCAGTAGTTTCTCCAAAAGCAGGCTTAAATTCAGCTCTAAAGACATACATATCTTTACACCAACATCATTCTATTAAAAAAAAAGAATAAACATTTAAAAAATCCTGGCATTTATATTTTCATTATGAGGCTAAAATTGATTTGATTTCTAGCTAATTACAATGCCTGTTGGCACAACAAGAAAGCACACTACAACTGTGCATTTATTTACATCTGGATGAGCATCAGGGGAGGATTGTTCCAGAGTGCTGAATCTGAAACATAGTTGTAGGGCTTACTTCAAAAATATATCTTTCTTTTTACTTTTTTGTCTTTCCTTCTTTTCCATTGTGGATATAGGTGTGCAAAAGACAAAGATTTTTCTACAAGCACAGGCAAATAACTATGCCTTTCCAAGTGATGCTCATTAGGGATTTACTACACCTTTATGTTTCAGTTTTGTATGTATATGTGTATAATATGCACCTGTGTACTTTTCTACCTTCATTTCTTTATGTCTGCCTTTGGAAAAACTTTCATTTTTCATTTCTCTGCTACTATATTCATCCTCCATCCTAATGATGTATTGTCCCAACCCTGCGTGATAGTTTCTCTGTATGCTTTCTATACCACAATCATGTAAGTCACTGTTCTAGTTTGTTCAAGTTCTTTCTGTATTTTACAGTGGTTTCACTTGTATATGGTGAAAATTCTGCCCTACTAGTATCAGGTGTATTAGCATTGGCTAATCTGTAACTGATCTAAAACTGTGATCTATCTTCCATGGATGCTTCAAAATGTTTTTTGTCATTCTTCTACATTAAGCAAATAGCAAATCACTATAAAGCTTCAGCTCTGTGGAAGAAACAGATCATTGATTTCAGTGACCCTAGGATTTCATCCAGTATTTTTAATGCTAGAACTTGAACTGACATATCAATTTTAAACATTTATATTTTTGCCATGATTTAAAACTGAAGTGCTGAGTCGACAGCATTTTATGGCTTCAGAAATACTCTCAGTGGATCTTATAATTTTCAATTTGACTGAGGAAATATAAAGACTACACCATATTCAAAAGAGTAGCCTGTGCTTCTTTGAGCCAGAACTTCTGCACTGGGAAAAATCACCAGCAGACCAGGACTCCTGGTACCTTAACAGTGAGGTTTAAACTTTTTTCTAAGAGTTTACAGAAATATTCAGATTTTTAAATATATATGTGTATTTTATCTAGGCAAGCAAAACCATATGTGTATCTGTCTGACTGTAACCATGGTGACCTGACCTCAACTGGTAGCCAAATACCTAAACAACTTCTTTTAACTCTTGTTCCTTCAAGACAAGGATAGGGGGAGAATTAGATGGGCAAGACTGACAGGTTGAAATAAAATATGATATATTAAAAAAGCCCAAACAAACAAGAACAAAGGGAGAGAGAGAGAAACAGTGAATGCAACCTGCCAGCTATGTCCTCAACATGACTGGAACTCAGATTCTCAGAATCACAGCTCTGATTCACACCAATCCCAGTGAAGTTAAATCAGAAATATGTATGCAAAAATGTGTAAGGTATGGTACATCATAAACAAAGTGACATTATCTAATAAATATTGAGATTCAAGCAGTCTTGCAGAGTGTCCCCAGTGTCTGTTCTTATTTAATTAGTATCCTCTCTCCAGTGTTTTTTCTATAAATCACAGGCTAATCACTTGCACAGATTCATTTTATTATGGTACTTATCTAAGTCACTTTCAGATTGTTCCAGACTTCTTGCTTTATTTTTTTCTTTCCCTTTTAGAACAAAAAAAAATGACCAATTAGTTTAATATCCTGGAGAAAAAATTGTAAAATCTGAGAACCTCTGTGCCACCTGCCTGAAGCAAATTTGCACTGTTAAGTTATATCAGAGGATTTTAAACTTGAATTAATGATATACCCTTGACCACAGCAGCATGAATGGCTCTGCTAGAATTGCAAATGATTTTATGTATGTTAGCAGCAATACACCATTGATATCACACTATAAAAAATGAACATAAAGTGATGACGAACTTGCTACCACTGTCAATCAAGGTTGTGTGCGAGTTACAGTGAGGATGGAATTTGGATGTGTAATACTGCTCTGAAAATGTAAATTGGAGTATAAAATAGTAGGAAGAAATGGAAAGTGATTGATAAGAAACATTGCCTTAAAACATTAGAAAAACATCAGCAAACTGAGGAAAACTGTAAGGATAAGATGACAAATCACTTTCATCAGAGTTTATAGTTAGTATTTATGGATTCATATATTATGATAGGTGATATAGTGGATTTATGTAATGCCATTTATTAAGGTCCTCATTTTCCTATCTTATGCACATTATTACAGTATGTCATATTTCGATATAGTTATTTTACAGTCTCAGATTTTTATTTAAAATAAAAAAACAAGTTGCAAATTCATTATAAATCCATGTATGATTGCATATAATACTTCTGAAGGATTCCTTTGGTGCAGAAAGACCACTGCAGAATCTACAGATCATCTGAAAGGTTTTGTGGTGTTGAGTCTCACTGCTATAATATTAAAGGCGACAGGTCATGCCTGAACTGCTGATGATATAGCCATAGACTGATAAAAAAATTATTTCAGTGTCCCAGAATAATTCATCATTCAGGAATAGTTGAGGACAGATGTTTTCCATCAGACTGATAGTATTTTCACACTGCTTTCATTAAACCGTCATTTTAAAAACTGCTTCAATTTGAGTCCCCTTACTGCTTTGTTAGTTTTGATGTATCTCTCTGTACCTTGTATAACAAGAGAGATTGCCTTTGTTCTTGTATTTAGATTTGCCAGAAATTAGGGCACACTTAAACACACATGAATGCAAATATATAGTAGCCAACAGGTTTGGGCAAGAACAAACTTAAGAGTTTACACTTATTTGTGGTCTAATCTGAAAAGTTTTATAAGGGTGCTGCCCTCTACTCAGCCCTGATGAGGCCACAACTGGAGTCCAGTTCTAGGCTCCTCTGTACAAGAGAGATAGGGAGCTCCTGGAGTGCATCCAGTGAAGGGCAGCAAACATACTGAGGAACTGGAGCATGTCTCTTACAAGGAAAGACAGAGGGGATTGGGCTATTTCTTCGGCCTCAAGAAGAGATAACTGAGAGGGGACCTCATTAATGTATATAATTATCTGAAGTGGGCTACCAAGAAGATGGAGCCAGGCTGTTCTCAGTGGTGCAAATCAATAAGACAAGAGGCAATGGGCAGAAACTGGTGCACAGAAAATGAACGTGAGGGAGAACTTCTTTACTGTGAGTGTGACTGCACACTGGAACAGATTGCCCAGAGAGGTGTCACTGGATATATTCAAGAACTATCTGGATGCAATCCTGTGTCATGTGCTCTAGGATGGTCCTGCTTCAGCAGAGAGGTTGGACTGGATGACTCACAGTGGTCCCTTCCAACCAGACCAATTTGGTGATTCTGTATTAAGGCACTGGATTGAAACATTTATGCAACTTTGATTTGAAAGAATCAGTAATTTTGATATACTAATGCTGTAGAAAATGTTGTTCACAGAACACAGGAAAAGAATGCTTCAGCTTGGCCTAAACGGGCATGAAATAAGATTCAAGAGCAACAGTGATTTGGCAAGCACAGCAAATATATGCGTATAATCAAACTAAATGATCCTTCAGAAAGATGCAGACGCATGAGTCCCAATGTTTGCAAATGCTGTGGGTGTAATTTTTTCCTCCCAGAAATTCCATTCTTGTTTTTCTTGGACTCAGACATTTCTGTTCTTGTAAAATGTTGCACTGAAGAGCTAGAAACTTATGAGGCTAATAAAATATATGCTTCATAAGAAAAAATTTTTTCAGAAGTTGTGAAGTGAAACAAGATGGGAAGTTGCATCATATACATTCAGAAAAACAACAACAAAAGAATATCTTATTTCTCTTTCATTAAAATGAAGAATAACTTGAAGTGAATCCTGGAATCTTAACAGGTTTAGAAGTGTCTCTTTACATCTCTGAGATCAGGAGAACATAGCATAAAGTTTAGTTCCTTGGTAGAAGTCAGACAGCTGCCCGCCCACGCATACATATATGTGAATAAAGATGAGGAGAATAGGATGTCACTGTGTGCTGGTTTGGGCTGAAGTAGAGTTACTTTCTTCACAGTGGCTAGTATGATGCTATGTTTGGGTGTTGTGCTGAAAACAAAGTTAATAATGCAGAGATGTTTTTGTTATTACTGAGCAGAGCTTATACAGAGTCAAGGCCTTCACTGCAATCCGTACTGCCACGCTGGCAAGGAAGTTGGGGATGCATGGGAGATGGGGAGGAGACACAGCTGGGACAGGTGACCCAAACTGACCAAAGGGATATTCCATACCATGTGACAGCACGCTCAGTATATAAGGAGGAGGGAAGAAGGAGGAAAGGGCCATCTGGAGTGAGGGCGTTTGTCTTCCCAAGGAACCGTTACACGTGATGGGCCCTGCTCTCCTGGGCATGGCTGAACACCTTCTGTCTGTGGGAAGTGGTGTATCAATTCCTTGTTTTGTTTTGCTTATGTGTGCAGCTTTTGCTTTCTCTATGGAACTGTCTTTACCTCAACCCATGAGTTTTTCTAGTTTTTCCCTTTCTCATTCTCTCCCTCATCCCATTGGTGGTCGAGTGTGTGAGTGGCTGTGTGGTTCTTGATTGCTAGCTGGGGTTAAACCATGGCATTTTGGTGCCCAATGTGGGGCATGGGTTTGAGATAATAACAAATTTCATTGGGATGTGCGAGATTGAATTTATAGCTGTTAGTGATGTTTAGCTAGTAATGAGCAGGCTCTTGGGCTTGCGTTTTGCTTTTGCTGCTTGCTGTATTGCTTATCACCTTACTGTAGTGTGCCTGGGAACACTTTGATAACAGCCACGGGGATGTGACAGGGCTAGCAGAGATCACCTTCCTGTACTGTGCCTGGGAACACTTTGATAACAATGATGGGGATTTGCCTGGGCTGGCAGAGGGCCGGGGTGTTGCTGCTGTTTCTGTGCTGCTGTACTGGACAGGCTGGAACTCCAGTCTAAGCTTGAGTTGAAGGGCCTGTGAGCTGCTGATGAGCCCATGATGAAGTAGAGACCCACCTGCAGCACATGGAGGACCCCACACCAGAGCAGATAGATGCGTGAAGGAGGATGTGACCAGGGATCCATGCTGTAGCAGTTTGTGAAGACCTGCAGCCTGTGGGAAGGACCCACATTGGAGGAGTTCAAGGAGTACTTTCTCCTGTGGGTGGGATGCCACGCTGGAGCAGGGGGAACAAAGATTCCCTTGCAGTCCATGGTGAAGACCATGGTGA
>NW_008672299.1:87329-102732 GCF_000695815.1 Acanthisitta chloris | reverse complement strand
TCATTTTATATAAAAAACTATATAAATTAATATATTTCTGAATCTATTTAAAATAGATTTTAAAATCTTTTTCTGCTAACACAGATGAATTCATTTTTTCTGCTGTTCAAAACCATCTTTGTTAGCCAGCTGAACAGTCCTGTTTACTACCATATATCTGAGAGCAGCGTGTTTCAGTGTAAGTGGAAATGTCAGTCAGTGTGTGGCATCACGGATCAAAGCCCTGCCTCAGTACATGTACCTTCTCATCTCTTCTCATCGGGACTTCCAATTTGAGATGGAACAGAAGGAACGCTAAGTCAGCTTCAAACAGATGTTGTAAAATGTCTGGTGGGAACAAGCTCCCCTCAGGAGCAGTCAGATTGTGTGGAAGAGCATCTGTTACCTTTCATTCGAAAGTTTCTACACTCAAGAATCAGAACATAGCAAAGGAAAAAATTAATAGCTGTAATGGAAGAGATGGAGGATTGTGGACTTTATAGTGTGTGTTTCTTTTACTGAACTGCCCATTTATCCTAGTCGTGCTATATTCAAAATAGAAACTTTCGTGTAAAAACAAATATATTATTCAATTTGAAAAAGGATGGATGGTTATAGCAAGTAAAAACATGCCCCAGAAGTAGTCACAGGAGTTCTATGCACATCCCAAATATAGAAGACTTTAACTTTTCTTAACTTATGTAAAAACCCAAGTATGTCTTCTACTTTCATTTACCGAACAAGATTAAAATCCTATTTAATTCAAGAATAAGCCAATGTTACCAAAGTAAGAATATGTGTTAAAGAAATAGCTTTTCATAATATGCCAGGAATTGAGCTCACTAGTTTCAAGATTTTTTTCACAGGTATATTTCCCAGCAGGTATTTAGGTGTGGATTACACTCATTAGATGCAAACACAAAGGAACAATCTAATTCTAGATCAAAGATCCATGAACACTGCTGCCACATGAGAGAGATTCCTTGTTTCTCCTAACCCTTATAACACTACACAACCCATTTCTATCCTGCCTTTTCACCTTCCTTGTTTAGAAGCTTAAATTATTCTGTTGCCCACTGTTTTGGTTTCTGATCTTTGTCTTACTTTCAAGAGGTTCTTCTAGCTCCAAAGCAAGCATATATGGTAGCACTTTAGGACACTGAAATCAACAGCCATTGTATGTCATCAAAGGAAATAATCTATACGTTTGTTTTTCTTTGTCACTGGACTCTCTCTGCTCACATCAATACCATTACTAATCAGCCAAGGGATACATGGATACTTGACTTTTTTGTCATAGAAGATCATATAATTTGATACACACAGAAACACAGATCTATGCATCTCAGCCTGCACAAAAGAAATGGAGCAATTGAAGTTTTAATGACATAATGAGAAAGAAATCCCCTAGACAAGAGGAGAGACAGTCTAGCCATTTCAGAGGAAAAGCCTAAGCTATAAAATAAAATTCATTAAATTCCTTTCCCTCTTGGCAGTTATACTCTCAGTACAAAAGATAGCTGGGAGACTTAAGAAACCCAGTTCCAAACATTTTCAATTTCAGGGGTGCATAACCTAACCTTGTGTAAACCAGACCCAAACTAATTTCCACCTGTGGAAGATCTTATCTTCTTTTCCTCCTAATTTTAAAGGCCACTGTGCTAGGTTTACCCTGGCTGAATGCCAAGTGCCCACCAAAGCTGCTCTATCACTCCCCTCCTCAGCTGGACAGGGGAGAGAAAATAAAACAAAAGGCTTGTGGGTCAAGATAAGGACAGGGAGAGATCACTCACCAGTTACCATCACAGGCAAAACAGATAAAATTTGGGGATAAAATAATTTTATTTAATATCAATCAAATCAGAATAAAATCAAATCTTAAAACACTTTCCCACCACCCCTTCCTTCTTCCTGAGCTCAACTTTACTCCCAATTTCTCTACCTCTCCTGCTCCAGTAGCATGAAAGAATAAGGAATGGAGGTTGCAGCCAATTCGTCGCATGCTGTCTGTGACGCTCCTTCCTCCTCAGGGGGAGGACTCCTCACATTCTTTCCCTGCTCCAGCATGAGGTCCCTCTCACAAGAGACAGTCCTCCAGGAACTTCTCCAACATGAATCCTTCCTACGGGATGCAGTTCTTCATGAACTGTTCCAGCATGGTCCCTTCCATGGGGACCTGAAGGACTCTTCAGGAGTAGACTGGTCATATGTCCTGCCAGAAAACCTCCTCTGGTGTAGGCCTCTGTCTCCATGGGTCCACAGCTCCTGCCAGAAGCCTGTTCCAACACATCCTTCCTATGGGGTCAGAGCCATCTTCAAGCAACCACCTGCTCCAGTGTGGGGTTCTCTATGAGCTGCAGGTGGATCTCTGCTCCACCATGGACCTCCATGGGCTGCAAGGGGACAGCCTACCTCACCATGGCCTTCACCACAGGTTGCAGGGGAATCTCTGCTCTGGCACCTGGGCCACTTTCTCCCCCTCCTTATTCAGTGACCTTGGTGTCTGCAGAGTTGTTTATCTCACATATTCTCACTCCTTTCTTCTCTGGACACAATTTTTCCTGAGAAACACATATTTTTTCCATCTTAAATCTGTTATCTGAGAGGCACTACCACTATCACTGATGGACTCAGCCTTGGCCAGTGGTGGGTCCATCTTGGAGCCAACTGGCAATGGCTCTGATACACAGAAAGCTTCCAGCAGCTTCTCACAGAAGTCACCTCTGTAGACCCTCATCCACTACCAAATCCTACACACACCCAATACAGCCATTCATTTCAAATAATGGATTTTCCCAATAATTAATGGCTTTTGTAGAGCAGAGCAGGTGAAAAAAAGGCATATAATCACTGTACTACAGTTTGGTCTATGATAATCTTTTTGTTAAGGCAAAATAATACTGCAATAAATTAAAAGTAATTTGATGTATGCATTCTACAGGGTCCTTAGACTAGGCTGATACAGTACCCTAAAGGTGTTAAAAAGACAGAAGCATACTGGGGCAGAGGGACGACATGACGACTCCATAAACACATCTGTAGCACCGCCTCTCAGTCAAGAATTCAACCCAGCACTAACCAGACTGCTCAGCTGCAGACATCAATGTCCTGTCATTAGTCAACTTCAGGAAATATTCAGCATTTGTTACCCAATCTGCAAAGACAGGAAGTAGAGGAAATGGAAACGCTGGGGGAGAGAAGGTTCTGCTCTTTAGTAGGTGATGGAAAACAGTGAGAACATTACTGCTCTGTTTGTTCAATCTAGTCATCTGGGGACTTCTAGAGGAACAAAGACCTTTATCTTCTTTTGTGAGAATAAACATTGCAGAGACAGAACTCAAAGACAAGTTTTGACCTGAGGACAACATGAAGGAAACTCCAGAGTCAGGAAATGTAAGCTGTGTTGCCGTCTGCTTCCAAATAGTAAATGTTTTAGATTTAGCTCCACTTACGGGGAGGGATACAGATCTAAAGCCTATTGAAGTAAGTGAAAAGACTCCCATTCGCTTCAACAGGGTTTAGATCACAGCCAGAGTAACAAGACTCAACCATCACCACCACCTCAAAAGCTGTCCACAGTTTGAAGATGTTAAAGGACATTTTTCATAAGCAAGTCCCAAAGCTTATTAGTGATACTCTAAAAGTACATTACAGACAGAAAAGAATCACAAATCTTATCAAATGGATCGCTACAAAAGACAAAGATAAATGTCGTAGGCTTGAAGCATTAGCACATGGGTAGTAACTGAATTTTGGCCTTTGAAAAACCCACAGTCTAGGAATGAACAAAATCTTGAAAGTACTGAGCTTCCTACCCTTCCCTTTCCTCCATTCCCATCTCTGGCTCCCTACAGCCTAAAATACAAGCAACCTTGTAAATGCATTAACTTGTTTCAAACTTCAAAGAGCTTTCCTTTGTTGGTTACTTCTCACACCCTAGTGCATCTCCCTTCCATTGCCCGTGTTTAGAGTTAAATTTACTGAAGTTGCTGGCTTATAGCCCTGACCTCCTTTAAACATCTGTGATTTTATTCCTGTGACTTAAAAATTAGCATAACATGTAACAGGAGGCCCTCATGAATTGTGGGCAGGAAAGAAGGTGGTCCCTCTACTCTTTGTGGCAACTCTTGCATCAAGGAAGCTTTAGTCATCTGAAGGGGAAACTGAATTGCTTGTTGAGGGATCTCAGTTCCCATTTTTAATTGTGTGGAGGGAAGGAGGTGGTTGTGGTAGTCCTGCTAGTGTGTGAGAAGCAATGGTGGTCTAGAAGGTTTCCTGAATGTAGTTGCCCATCGAGAACACATTCGAAATTCTGTTTCCAGAATTCCAGTGAGCCTGATCTGCAGAGGCATCATCTGCCATTTCAGAAGGAATCAATGAAAGATGCAGGTGTTCACCTCTTTTGGAAGTCCCTAAACAGATTTGGGAACCCTATGTATTGCCATGCGCACTTTTAAAGTGAGGTATCAGAAACTGGTGAAGAGATAAAACAGCTCCTTTCAGGCCCTGCTGTCAATTCAAATTCCACTTGGATCAGTAACAGCTGGACAGCAGACTGATAGCCTCATTTAAGTGACTTCTCACAGAGGCAATGCTATAATAGGCATTAATTAGATTCTCTTATGGGGATACACAAAAAGACTAAAAGTCTGGAGAGAGCACTATCTCTTACAATTAGCTGAAAAGAGCACAGGGAGTAAGATATAGGGATAGCCTAAGGACAACCCTAACTCAGCCAAAATTCCTTCTGGGTTATCTGTGGAGCACATGTTTTGTGATGACCAAGTGCTTCATTCTCACCTCACCGACTGCTTGTCAGCATGTGGCAGACCCCAGCATTGTCCTCAGTCCAGGCATTCAGGTACTTAATAGCAAGACAAATAGAAGGGAAGAGATTCTTTGAGACCCAGAGGGATTGCGAAAGGCTAGTACACAGGAATGCAAATCCATATGGTCTCACCTTCACATACTTAAAGGATAATCTGTCAGCAAACTTATTGCAGAGGTTTTACCCCTTTCTCTTCTAAGGAAAACAATTGTTTTCAAAAGTCATCTTTATCAGACTGTGTCTCGGCACTTCTGTTCATGAGGAAAAGGCATGGCTAGTTTTGTTTCCTTATTTTCCTTCCCTTTCTATTTCTTTCTTCAAAACAGAAAACACAAACAGTTTTGTCATTCCTTTAAAAAAATATTTACAATTATTTAGCAGTTACAGCAAGCTCAGACTGTTTATCCATGAATGTCTCCCTGGTATTAAAAGTGTGTTCACAGGTTAAGGCTGAAGCAACAGTTTCGACAAGAAGAGGTAAAATTAGATTGCCTTATCCTCTTAGCATATCAGGAATAACATTTTAAATCTAACATTAACTTGTGAGAATAATAATTAGATATGCTGCAGGGATACAGAAAGTCATCCTTACATTTTACTTTTCTAGTAACTCTCCTTGTAAGTCACACAGCGTAGGATAACAACAACTTCATCTGCAGCAAGCAGGTGCCTTCCAGAAGAACAATACTACTAAATACTGTTAGAGCATTTCTCACACCCTTCAACAGCACGACACCCTCAGCTAAAACAAAGTGAGTGTCACAGGGCTGTACACAGGGTTACATTTTATTTTCTTTATTAGATGTGTACATGTGTTTTCTCCCCAGTGGATCTACTGCAGAGCATGATATTTTCATTGCTTGTCTGGGATCCAGCAGGCAGAAACATTCAGTCACGTACCAGCATCTGGATGGGGCTTGGCTGAATGTTAGAGGTCTGCAGTGGGTAGGTCCGGGGACTCCATCCTTTCTTACACTAACAGTATACTTTTATTTTGCCATGCACACTAATATATTTTCATTATTAATTTCTTTTAAAATTAAAAAGACAAAAATTAAAGCTAACCCCTCCCCCCCAAAACAACCAGAATCATAGAATTAGCCGGGTTGGAAGAGACCTCAAGGATCATCGAGCCCAACCCTAGAAATAGAATATTAAGGGCAATACACCAGGTAGTAGTGATCAATACAAATTCTCTGCAGTATTTACTGCTCTTCCAAAAACCAAGAAATGACAGGTAATATACAAAGAACCATTAATTAACTACTTTTGTCAGATAGGACTGAATGAGCACGGAGCGTACCATAGTGTTCCCAACCCTCCCACTTTTAAGGCAAAAATCAAAGAAAACCATCTTCAAAACTGCTAAACACCGAGTGACAACTGTATGACAATGTGGGTTCTGATTCAAATTCTTTCCCCCCACAACCATCTCCACTCTTAGAAAAGGAAAATTCATAGAGCAGATAGGAGCAAAATCTTCCATCCCCCAAAGAAATTGCTTTGTATCTAGGAAGAAAAGCAGCAAACAATAACTCACATACCTCAGGACATGGGATTCTCTGCATTTGCCCATTGTTTTCCTTAAAATGATCACAAAAAGTATGCAGAAGGGTGAAACAGACACTGAAATGACATGAAACAACTTTCAGAGGTCCTTATACTAAGGGACAAGTTGAAAGGATATTCCCTCCCACAGCATTTGGAGCTCTCTTGATCAGAAATAAATGATCCCCATAGAATCTGTTTCTTTGAGAGTCTAAAAATAAACTGATCTATAAGTGACTGTACTGTAAAATAGTAAGTCAGATCAAGGAGTAAGAGCCATTTTTAGGCTATGAAGTAAACCATACCCTGATCTAAAGGCTATTGCTGTAGACAGAAAAGATAAGTTTTCTCAGGACATGAAGGAGAAGAAGGAAGGACAGAGAAATCCTTAAGTAAGGGGAGGAAAAACAGCACTACTGAGGAATATCTTGCTTTTTGTGATGAAAATGCAGGAATAGTAGTAAAATATAACAATAATGATTAATAAGAAAAATAATAAATAAAGTTCTTTAAATTTAGTTAGAGCTGTAGGTACAGTGATAAACAGTAGTGATACAGTGGTGCAAATTGTGGCATAACAAGCACAGAAGTACATGTATGAGGCAGGACCCATGGGAGACACAGATTGGGCTCTCTCTCCAACTCTGACAGCAGCCTACAGCTCCTCCTCATCCTTTATTTTATTTCTTGGCTTTTAGACTGTGAAAGAGTTCCCTCTTCTTAAACAATCCCTCTGCAAAATGGGCAGTAATATGTGTAAACCAGATTCAAGCACATGAAGAGGTCAGCTGAAGATGTATAAGCTGGTTCATGTTTGCAGAACCTCACACCTTTCCTGCAGTATCATGTATAAGGAGCAGAAACCAGGCACTTCAATTTTATGACTTACACCAATATTAAGAGGCAACAGCTCTTCAGGTTTTTTAGGTTAATAGATGGAAACTAAATCTCATGGCACTTAGTAAGCCACTTCTGTTATCAAGGCACATCTTATTTCTACAGCAAATGAAAACCCTATCTTTGTTTATCATGATATGGTATATATTTCTGTTACAGGAGACACCACAGTACACCAGAAAAGAGTGATTATTGGAATGGTTCTTGATTAAAATGTGCTAGATCATCAGGTTCAGCTTGCAGAGTCGTGTGTGCTTTCAAAATCCAAACCACCACATTAACTCCACAAAAGTAATTTCAGATCACATAACGTGAACATCTGCAGTTTGTTGACAGCAGACTGTGTCACAGTTAATATATTACTCTCTTTAAAATAATATAACAGTGTATTCACTTATAAGAAAAAAATATAATTTCTCAATAAACAAGGCAATTGGAAACCTCATGCAACGTGGCCAGTTGTTCACATATATGACCTGTAGGTTTAAATCCAGGGCAGTTTTCAAAAACTGGAATATTATTGTAATATTATTATCAGTATTTGAAGAGATATATGCAAGTATTTAGAAAATTACAATGGAGGACCAAAAGAGAGAGAGAAAGCAAAAACCAGCCTGCAACACCAACTTGGTGCAAGGCCAGATACCTTCCTCTCAAGTGCAGTTCTTGATCAGGCATCATTTTACTGCATGCTAAGTATTTAAAACCCAAAAGAAACTTGCCAGAAGAATCACCTCTGTTTGACAGGCCAGTAGGATTTTGGGTTTATATAGTCTGAATGCTGCCAAGAGTTTTCAGGATAATTCAGCATCTTTCTGAGCTGTTGTAAGCAGAAATTAAGCCTGAGCTTAAGTGCAATTATGAAACAGGAAGTGTTTAATGTTTTGTTGTGAATTAAAGCCACAAGTGCCTACCATATTTACACTAACAATAATTAAAAATTCTAGAGAAAGGGACCTGAAAACTGCATCAATCTGTAAAATTTAAAAAAGAACTCTTCTTGGAGCACAAAATGTATATAAATATATATTTTCATATACATTTAAGTACCTTTCATGAAGCCAAAATTGTGTAAATGGGATATTACTATAACAGAAATCTCATCTCGTAGGTGAATTCTAATATTCTGTAGAGAAGTCATCAATCTCAACTAAATGCTCCACTTCTTTGAATAGAAGTTTCATGATAAATATTTTTAGTATATCAGGTGCAGATTGCCCTTCCTTAGTACATTTATTGATACATACTTTATTTATTACAGAGTTATTTTTGCAAGAGAATTTTTAATTTAACTTTTGAAGTATGATGGTAGAAAGAAAATCTTACTTTTTGTTGTTACAGCTGTGACGTCTAACAGCCATCCAGAACGCAATTAACATTAGTTCACTTGCACAGAGCAGAATGATTAAAAAAAAAACCAACAGCTTTCTTGATCTAACTTGTTGAGAGCAGATACGAGATATGACTCTGGTAGCTTGCATTAAGATTTTGTTTATATCTGCCAGCCAATACATGCCAAATAAGTCCAGCAGTTTGGCTGATTTCCTTGTCTGACACCAAAGCAGAAGGATAGTTTATTGGCTTCGCTTACAGGAACAATATGGTCATCCAGAATTCTCGCCACATCCTCAAGTTAAAGCATGTGTGAAGTTTTAATGCTTCTTTCAACTAAAAAAAGGTCTCTTTAAGCACTGGGTAGTGCCAATAAAAGAATACTAGAACTAAAAAGCATTTGCTAAGGACCAATTTCTCAGTGCCTCTGATCTACAGGTGACACACACACAGTGATGTTCTGCCAACAGCAAACAAGGGGCTCCTTCAATATTTTCTGTCCTGATAAAACCTCTTGAGTTTAAATGGATTTTGGATGTTGTCTCCAAGTCACACTAATGAAGACATCCCACAGCTTGCCCAAAGTGAACCTTCTCCATGCAAATGGTGGGGCCCCTCAGCACCCACACCTCAACTGATTCCCACAGTTTCCTAAAAGGCGTCCCATATGCTCCTGTCACCTAACTCTTAACTCAGATTCCACAGCTCCCCAAGACTACTGTGGTCAGGATGGAAACGTGCCACCACTCTAATGCACATAAGATAAATGGGTCAGACCTGGCATGGTGACAGAACAGGATGACACCTCCAACAGGAAGCTATCAGCAGCATCAACATTTGCAAGGACAGTACACTGTGTAAGCGCTACAAGGGTTAAGCATGACAAGCTCTAATTGAGTAGTGTCCATTTTCACACAGCAAAAAAACACAGAGCTGGTAATAGATATGAACCATGGAAGAGAACTCTTTACATTAAAGCGTAAAATCACAACGAAGTTCGTATGAATGCTTTGTATGTCTTCTATTCAAGACAGGCCACAAGTATCCTCTCTCTTGTTCTCTACAAACATATTTTGCACATTGCTCTCCATAAGTAGCAATTTCCATTTTCTCCAAAGGATTCTCTACAGCTTGGAATTCAGTGACACAGGTATATATACAGAAAAGAAGGGACAATATAAATGTCTAATTCTCACTTTTAGCTGGGACAGTTTCATTGTGTCAAAGGCAGCATGTAGCTCTCCTTGACTGGTTGTAGGAGTAGAGGCCACACACCAAAGTGTGTGAATGTATTGTAACTTAGGATGTCATAGGCCAGATAGAATCACACCAAGTCAAATACTAGATTTTATTGCCCACCACATTAAAAGCCATAATCTCCCACACTTAGACAGTCTGGCACAGAAACAGTATTAACAAAACATGTAGCTTCCACTTTCTTCTGGTCAGTCTACCTAAATATACACCCTGTGCATGTCTGTACAACTAGATGATGGGTGGGAATGAAGGTGATCAAGGGTTTTCCAATGTCTACGTCCATTGGATGTCTTTCTTGTATGAGCATACTGATTTTATGCATCTCTTCCAATTCTTTGTAGAATGTCTGTCTGATTTTCAGACAGAAATGCTTTCATGGATATGAAGAAAGTGGATACAAAAACACAATTGGAATGATATTATAGGTGGACTGTAACCCAAGATTTGCTGCCACATCCTTTCCTCTTCACATACGCTCTCCCAGGAAAACATGCATAGCTTCAAAGACAAAGTATATAACTGGGCTCGATCTCTAGGATTCAGAACACTCTTGACTTGAACTCAGTTGGAAGCCAGTTGTGGGCCAACATAAAATTACTGCCCACTCAAGAAAAAACGTTATTGGACAGGCTGTGCATCAAACAATAACGGTGAAAATCACAATTGGTCTCCTTGAAAAAATCCATCTTTCTAATATACCTGCCCAGTTGTCATACATCAGAATTTTGAAAAATGTTAGGTTTTCTGAGACTGTCTACATTATGCAAGCTCTTTAACAGATTTCTCTCTCACCAAATCAGATTCTAAAGTGATATGCAGATATCTCTTTCCTATTAATGGCTACATGCACTTCTTCAAACTTGTATAGGAAGGTTAGCAGCACAAAAGGTTAACACTTCACATGCACCATGATAAAAGCATGGATCCCTCCTGGGGCAAAAAGTCAGAGTTCAAAACCAGATTATGCTGTTTACCCTCTAATAACCCTGTAAGTGAGGGCTGTGTTAGAGATAAAAGAAGGCATTAACTGTATGTGCTGGTTTGAGTTGGACACTGTATCTAACACTGACTGGCAGAAGAAAACAGCACTAAAGCTGGACCAGAGGGCCATGGGGTGATAACCCGAGAGTTAGGAGTGTCCAGAAAGGGTATAGGGCCAGGTTAATGTCTTTTAACTTCCTCAGACACGGCTGAAAAGTCTTCACTAGGCAACAGAACATGCTAAGTAGCACCATGACCATCACAACAGGCAACAAGGACCCCTAGAATCCTGCAGAGACCTCCCAGGCTTAGGTGGAAAGAAAATAGAGTAAAAAATATAACTTTCATATATTCACCCTGAGCTGCACTACAGGGTCTTTAGGTATCAGCTATCTGGATTTTGGCAAAGCCTGTCCTGATTTGGCCTGGAGGTTTTGTGAAATAAGGGTTACAACTCAGCATGAGCAATGAGCAGAACCCCATGGAGAAATAAGCTGAAAGAGAGAAACAATCAGTTAACACTAAATACTTCTCAAAACATCTGCACAGAAGCTCTGCATTCAGAGAGCTTTATGACTGCAGCACGTCTTTGCTCAGTATTCACAAATATGGGGAAGCAATCATTATTTATAAAAATCCCATAAAAGGTATCCATTTTTTTACTCCATAAATGAGTAATGACTCGATCATTTAGAACCCATGAGTCATAAGTTTTCTCTTGTAAATAGGATAAGATCAAATCCCATGGCAGCATGTTCAGTCATATTTAAGACTTAATTGTATATTTTTCCCCTTTCTTCCTCTGCACCTTTGGAGCATTCTTTGCCTCATACTATTCTCTAATTTATAAGAACTCAGCCTCATCTACAATACATCAAAACACAGACCATGATTTTTTTAAGCAAGGATATTAGGGAAAAAACCCTCACAGTGAACTCCTTTTATCGGAGTCCACTCATTCAAAATGCTCAGGGTCCTGTTGAAATTTTATGCAATAATGTTCCCTGTTGTCACAGATAATGGGAATACTGACACGTCAAATGTGTTTGGTGGGACCTTTTACTATTGCTGGTATTTCCCACCCCACCCCTGTCCCAGGGAAAAGGAGAATTGCCTGTAGGCTTTAATCACGATGCAGTACACACAGGCTGCTAGTCAGATACTCTGTCTGGAAGGTAATAAAAAAAAAAAAATCTTGAGAGAAAATATTTTGTATTTCATTGCTCCCTTGCCATGTCTGTGCTTTGGGGAAGAACAACCAACAGCCACATTTTTCAATGCCATTTGAGCAGGGTTGAACACACAAATCCCATTATTGTTAATGGGATTTGTGCACATAATTCTGAATACTTTGAACACTCTCCCGTGAAGTTTCTCCCAACCCCTCAAGAAGCAGGAACAATTCTACGTTATTTAAACATAATCTCACTGACAGGTAATTTTGTGACACAAAATTTATTGCTGCCTTGTCCTTTGAGGGCATGTTTCACCATTAATGTTTCCTTTTAAAAACTCCAGCATACATTAAATGGTCATACCAAGCTTCCTGGTGTTTTCCTTGGAAAATCTTGCTTTCTGTGGTATTTCACATTATCCAAATCCCTCTTTACTTCCCCCTCCTCTCTTCAAATACTCAGGACACCCTTGAAAATGAAATATTTGATCTCCAAAGACCCTACTGGTCAAATATTCTTTTAAATAAACCCTTTATAGTATTCACCTATTACCTCAGACATTCATGTGGTATAAATTTTATATAAACGTCTACCAGCTTGCAATTGATCAAGTGAGCTAGAGGCCATGAATTTAACACGACTATTTCTGCAGGCTGCCTCTTACAACCTACCATTTGCCACTAGACTTCGATGTGGTCATTAACAAAGCAGGCCAGAGGCTCACGGTCCTACAGGCTAAAAGGCTATCTTGGATATCAAGATACTCTGCTTTGGCTTTCGGCCCTTCTGTAACACAAGTGGCTTTAGCTCATCTGCATTTATGTCAGTGAGTCATTTGGAAATCTCAGACATACCTTTGAGGTGGTGAATTGCTGAAACAGGTCATGCTATCAATTAAGACGAAAAACAAAGTAATTTCCTACATGCGAATAGACAATTGTACTGGAAGGAGGAAATTAAAAACGCGATTATGTCACATGGCCCAGCAAGGTTGGAGCACAGCTATTGCACAGATCACAGTCATAACACATTAGAAATGCACAAGCTAGGACTTGATCACGGATGTTTAATGTACATCATCATTACCTTAGAGGGAAGGCTCTCAAGTTCTAATAAGAAAAGTATCTGATGAGATGAAAAGTTAAGAATAGGACCTACGTAGCAAACTTAAAATACTTGGGGTGTTCTCATGGCCGCAGTGCTGGGAAGGGTTTCAACGTGTAAGACTTGTGCTGTCACTCTGCCAAGGACGTCCAGCTTTATGCTGAGATGAAATAACCGAAATCAGCAAATGGTGCCAGCATGATACCGTATGTACAGTTTCTCCAAGAGACCTCCTTCTGTTGTTCCCAAGGCTTTTCTCCACTCTGGCTCCTAAGGAGAGGTTTGTATAATTGCTATCAGCACTTTCAATTTCAAAAATAAAAGTTTTGCTTAAAGGACTATTATTAATAGCATTAAGACATTGCCCCAGGGCACAAGTCATTTATCGGTTCAACACTGTAACCAATAGAAAAGAATGTGTTGAGGTTAAGTGTACAGTGGAGCAGGGAAGGACATGACTTCACCTTCAGAAAGGACTCAACAAATAGTATGGAAAAATAGGATTTCTCCTATATCTTCTTCCAGGAAAGAGCAGAAGACAATACTCCCTTCAGTAGACCATAGTTAGAAGAAAATAGTCCCACTTTCTAGAGTACAAGCATGACTCCAATCAGTTTGAACACCTCATTTCCCCATTGCCAGCCACTCTCAAAAAAACAGATGTGGCAGCTGAACTCAAAGTTCTGCCCATGTAGTACTCTGGCTTTTTTGTCCACTGGTGTGTGCTGCTTCTCCATCAGACTTGGAGAAAAACTCCAATGTACTCTACCTCAATGTCTGCTCCTGCTGCCCAGGGACCATTGGAGAGTGGAGGATATAGTCCTCAGGCAAACTATGCTACAGGCTGAAAAACAGCAGCTATTGTAGGAGGAAAAGGTTTTACAGGTTTTCTGCTGGGACTCACATTGCTGTGGATGGTTTGAGGAATGGCTTCAGCTTCTGGCCCTCAGAAATGCCAGTACAAGCCTTGTAAGACAAATCTCACACTGGGCATCAGAGCTAGATACAGTTGATCTTACTAGATTGAATTCAAGAGAAAATCTTCCACTTACATAAATGAAAACAAGGCTAAGTCCACAATTTATTAGAAAAGCATAACACTGAATAAACAAGTAAAATACGTGATATTTTATGACACGGTGTTTTCTCTCTTGTGGGAAAAATTATTTCCAGATTCAAATACATCACAGTAATGGACATTTCTGCAGTAAATACCATCTTAAGATCTTAAGTGCAGCCTGCTGGCAAACCTACTTTCCAGAAATCATTGCTTTTCCCATTTAAAGGAAGTCCTAAAAGGCTGACTCCAGAAAAATCACACAGTATTTCCATTCTGTATCATCTTGATCATCTCCATCATCACCACAAAGCTATTAGTGCATGCATACACACATGCAAAAGCACAGCAACACACATGCATGCATAGGAATAACTAGAGCAATGGAAAATACGTTCCATCTTTGCTCACTCATTCCATATACAGGCTAATTTCTAAACCACAGGGGAGCAAATGTTCTATAAAGCACTCTTATTCTACAACTAAATACCCTTGCTAACGAAGACTTAGCGGCACAGCCATCACTATCAAAAGCACTAACTTTTAGATTAGTAGCAGTTGGCGACTCACTCATTCATTTTTCATTTTAAGGAAACCTTTTTAAGACTGCACTCTTATTTTCAGGAGGGCTATAAATGCACTTCTCATGTTTTATTTTATTTATTCTGCCCTGGGGATTTGGGTCCCTCTTTCCAAGCAATAAATTTTCCTTTAAATCTTTTTGGTAATAATATATTTTAAAACGAATAGGACAAGGGGAGCATAAACGCAGGCCTCCTCTCCAAGTGTTTTGGCAAAGCATCACTGCTACACGGTGTTTATAATCAACTTCTGGTCACTAAGCAGAGTGCTAATGACCTCTGCAAAAATGGAGAGCCACATGTGTCAAAACACAGCTTTCACCCCTCCACTCTGCACCACCCCCACCTTCCACACAGGGCCACCTTCCCCTCTCCACAATATAAATTAGTAAGAAGGAAGGCAAGATGGAAAGACAGACAGACAGAAAGAGACGCTACGGCAGCTTTTAAAATTGTTGCTCTAAAGGATTTATCTGAAGGTCTGAAGGGACACCACTCAGTACTTGACAGAATGAGTTACAGTGGTTAGTGGGGGAAGGAGGAGAAGGAGGAGGGAGCGCAGCCTGGGTGGAGAAAACCTCCAAAGTCTCATGTCTAAAACGCTCTTGGAAAATTGCCAATTACCAGTTCAGAACAATGTTGACATTTAGCCTTTTTCTAATCA
>NW_008672299.1:76984-87305 GCF_000695815.1 Acanthisitta chloris | reverse complement strand
GACGGAGCTCTTCTGCAACTGGCAGCGGCGTCCTCCAACAGTCTGCACCCCTCTGCCCACAACCACCATCCACTGACACCCAGCCCAGCAGCTCTGTTCCACCCCGTGAGTTTTAACTCCCAACAGCAGTCTGGGGCACACAGTGGCTGTGGGCTGGGGCTGATGCTTCTGGTGGGGCTTGGCACAAAGGAAATAGCTGGCTACAGGAAACTAAACCACTGTGAATGCTCTGCAGTGGGCTCCTGACAGGAGGCAGGGCAAGTGGAGAAAAATACAGGTTCTGTATAAAGAAATTCAATAGACGTTGCAAACTGAAATATTGCACGTTGCATCTAAGCCCTTAAAGATAGATAAATTCAAGGATTGGGTTTTAATTTAACCAAAGCAATGTTGCAGAAACCTGCAGTTTTACTTGTTTACCCATTTCTGGCTTTGTGCAGAGAAGAAAGGAAATAAACAAAGATGACAGAACTGCAGGAAAGAAAGTATTTAGTGGTTATTAATAACTGTTCCCATTATTTACAAATCAAGTCAACACTCTCAGACCTCTGACAAGTTCGGTGTCATTCACTGTGCAGATCAGAGGAACACAGCGCGAGGCTGAGCTACATCATGTTTCGTCCATCATCACAGAACAAAAAAAAAAAAGTTTGGCACAAGGTAGTCCTAAGCTGCTGTCAGCTCAGAAACATCAGGACTGGAAAAGGTCAGAGAGCACTATGGAGCTGGCACTGATAGAGGGAGATAAGGTATGCTGCACACTGATAGCCTGCCTGAGCTATCACAAAAGCAAAGGCAGCAGAGAGGGAGGAAAGCACTGCCAGCACACGGCAATGTGCTCTGCAGCAGCTGCCTGTCATCGTGGACGCTTAGGTACCAGACCCACTGACATGTCAGGGGGAGGCCTCTTGCAACGGGAGGTAGAAGATTTTTCTTTCTTCATCTTTACTGCACATGCCCTGCTGCAGTTAAGCAGCTGACTGATTTAAATTCAGTTCTATAGTCACAGTGATTTCAACTGCATTAAGTTTGTTCACGTGGAAGTAGATGTGACTATGCGAACATCAAATTAGGTAAACGTGCGATTAAGGTTATAGCTCAGTAAACATAAGTACACACATTTTCAGAAGTTATTTAGGAATAAAATCAATTTTCAGTGAAATTAAAAAACTTGTTTAAAGCATTGTCAAACATCTCAAGAATATCCTTCAATTCAGTGGTTTGAATGATCTCAGGCAGTGAGACTACTGACAAGTAAGTTTGTACAGTGTAAGTTCTTGCTAAACAGTATAATACAGCTTTGAGGCAGTAAATTATTTCAGCTTGGGCTTCACTGCAAGCAGGTGAGAGTGCTGCGAAGTCAGCAGAATGTGTGAAGTTTGCACATCCCTAAGTATTCAAAGTGTCCTGACAGGATGTCCTGAAACTGAAAACAGCCAATTTCATCTGCATCAGACCTGGGCATGGACCTGGCTTTGGGAAAGTCTGAAGAGAAAAAGCCCTTGTGAAATATAAATTTGCAACATCTTAATTAATTTTGACTTATATTTTACACCATTTTACACTTGCTCCCCTTTTTCTGACAGGTTTCAGCTCATGACAAAATTCTTTGGAAACCTTCACCAAGCTTTTGACTAACCAGGCACACAACAAACCCAATGTGACCAGTTAGAGATTTCAAAGCAAATTAGTGGTCATGGTTATGGTTAGGGAAATGGTGTTAAATGGGAAGTGGTGGTGATCAGGGGAAAACAAAGTGCTGTACTGGCTTCTTCTCAATCTTCAGACACAAGCCCTGATATTATGATAAGCATCCCATGTCAGGCCTTGACTTAGACTTTGGAAAGAGCACATCTGAAGTATGATTTGAGAGGAAGAAGTCAGCTGTGGCAAACTCAGACACAGTTAAAAAGCAATTATTTAAAGGAACTTTGGTTCTTTAAAATATATTTTAATTTGTTCCCAAATCTGTCAGCCTGCATTTATCAAAGTCACCATTTAATAAATTTTCTAGAATTCATCTTCCATTTTCCAAAATTTAAGCCAACAATTTAGCTTCATTCTCATTGAGATAATAGGGTTTAATTCCCATATTTTCATCTCTTCTAACTTTCAGACTTATCAACCATTTAAGAAGCAACAAGAACAAAACAAAGGAAAAAAGAACATTAAAGGCACTTGGAAGAAATCCACATCCTGATTCCAGATAGAGAGGAAGGGCAGACATGAATGGAGAAGAAAAGCAGAGGGGGTTCAGGGAAATCTGTCTAGGACAAGATGAAGAAATATAATAAAATAGCTATGCATCTGTGTCAGAACTGATAAACAATTCTCTCGACCAGTGACATAGCCCAGAAAATGCTGAGTCCTGAGCTATTTTGTGTTTCATATGTGAACTGTGAGCACATTCTGTAGAAAAGACCAAAAGAGACAGGTTTGGAAAAAAAAAAAAGCATTGTGGCAATTCTGCTAAACCAAGCTGACAAAGAACCACTCATTTATTCAGCACAAAACTATCTTTCCAGGTGCACTGCCCTTTAAATGGGGATGCCAGTCCTCAGTTCTCACAAAAATGGATAGACTTGGTAGACTTGATTATGGTGGACTGCTCCCAAAAAAAGGATGAAGTGTGTAATAGAGAAGTTTTAGCCACGCTGAAATCAATAGAAGTTTTGCCAATAGCTTCACTGGGACTAAGAACCAGCTGAAGAAGTTGACTTCCAAATCATTTCTTCAATAAAACACTGAGATATTTATTTGATATACATTAGTTATTCTCCAGACTCTCCACATGAGTTTTGACATATACATTAATTTTAAAAGTAAGTATTAATTTCTGACCTATCTAATTATTTTTTTCTTATTTATTAGTGCATTACTATGCCACACACATGAGACTTTGCTTTTTAAGACTTCCAAAGCTGTGAGGTGAAAGCCTTTTACCATGTGTTAACTAGCAGGCTGTTCCTCCCTCCTTCCCTCCCACCCATCCCCAAAGGCCTGATGACTCTCCCAGTCAATTCCCCTCCTGCCAAGGGAAGTTGGACACGGGTCCCTCAGCAGTCTGCCAGTGCCAGCGTGTCAGCCAGACGCGTCCCTCCCTGCCCAAAGGGCCAGGCTGTGCTCAGCTGCAGCACTCCAGCCATCCCTGTGCCAGGGCAAGGATTACTTACCAGCTTTCTTTTTTTTCCTTTTTCTTTGAAAGAGCACATATTAAAGCAGGGTCACCATCTTTTCAATTCTGTCATCTCCTGTGGGTGGAAAGCTCCTTAACTGGGGTAGGCAACAGCCACAACAAAAAGCCAGCACGCCATTTCAATGCAATCTACCTTTCACACTGATACAGGTGTTAGACAGGATTCCAGGAGTATGCCAAAGACTTTGACAGTAGTTAGCATCATTTACACTGTAATATACCACTACTAAAAACAAAGAAAATATACACACACACTTGTAATGCAAGCAAAAATCCCTGTGATTTTCTTCATGTGTAAGTAATTTCTGGTGAAAACAGACATCCAAGCAGCAGCCCTTTGCCTGGCACAGCTCACTTAGTGGAGATGGCTGCCACCATCAGGAAAGTGAAACCAGAAACTTCACTGGAAGGTCCACAACAAAACTGTAGAGTGGCATTGTGAAATTTCTGAGTTAGGTCAAACCATTCAATATATTTTTCTCTATCATACATATATAATAGTTCACTTGGTTCTGCCACTTGAGAAAAAGCTGTGAAAATCTACACAAGTAAAGCTGGAAAGTAACCACAGCAGCAACACAGATGTTGAGAAAAGAGGTGGCTGAATACTACCGCAATGATAAGAGACCCTTTCTGGCCTTCTGTTATTATCACTTCAGTTCAAATGTGAGCATTATTACCATGAGCATTGCTGTGTCTTTCTTTCTTCAAATACTGGCTCTGGAGGACTTTAATGCTCTATTTAAAAAGAAAACTTACATTACTAGCCCTCATGGACACAGAGAAAACCTCAAAAGCATGACTTGAAAGCATGTCTCAATATACCCCCACAGGATAAAAAAACAGATGTCAAACAAAAGGAACACCTAGTTTATTATCAATTTTATTAATGTCTGTGCTTCACCCTTGATTAGAGACAGAAAGATTAAAAAGTAGTAAACAATTGTTTTGTTCTTCCTAGAAAATCGTTGGGTCATGTTTTCAAGATTTATCTCCAATTCTAAGCATTTGAAATGTCTTGAAAATGGGATATAAACATCTACAGTTGCAGAAATGTGGAAGCTGGTGCTTCACTAAATGAACCCAAATTGCAAGATGTGTGAAGAAATCACTTGTGGGCAATGCTGTGACAAGGAGTATCCTAGTTTGGGCACACAGCTCTGGTGTCTTTCTAGAGCCTCTAAATTTGAAAATTTTTTGAGATCTTGCATAGGAAAATGTATTAGCTATTCTAATATTGTTCCCTTTATTGGTAATACAAGGAACAGCAACAGGCTTAATTTGAAAGTAGAAAGTGCATGTTTTGTAACGCAGTTTGCAGCAGTTGTTTTCTTTCTGAAAATAACGACGAGTAAAAGTTTCTAAAGTCTGTTCTGTGCTCACACTGACATATCCACGAACAGCTCTATGCAGTTATCCATATGAAGTAGACAGAATAGCAGCAGTGATGCCATATTCAGACCCAAAGCATTTAAATGACCAGGTGACACAACTAGCCATTCAAGTACCCAACAGCAAGGCAGTATTGCAGTATGGCAGCCTGTGTGTATAAGCTCCACATTCTCTGCACCACGGCTCCATCTAAGTACAAGCTCTTCTCATATGCTCATGCTGGTTTACTATTTCTGTACCATACAGAAATAGACAATGCACCACATTCAATCCAATTGTGTTTTGGGGTTTTTTTCTGTGGGCTGACTTTGGCTGATTTTGTTGCACTATTGGCAGTTTTACTTATCCAAGTATAATAATAAAGAGTGAGAACCTAAATGATTGATAGCAGGGCTCATTGAAACACTAGGAGTGTTAGGAATTACTGTGCACTCTCCTTCCCTATAACGATCCAAAATTCAAGACTCTGACAAAGAACAAGCACAAGGGAGGATCTGGCTCATGCCTTCTTTTTCAGCAAACGCATCCTTGGGAATAATTTAAATATCATATTTCAGCCTTGTTTTGCACAGGGTAGAGTGGAAAGTAACTGGTGGGTTTGTATTGAAGGCAGGGGGTACAGTGGGAGAGCAATTTTGCTAATCCTTCATTTCAGTCTAGCTGAAGCTCCCTATATCCATGACCCCAGAAAGACCTACTGCCTGCTTTCCACACCAAATGACCTGATTCTCTGGGATATCTTTGAATGGCATTTTTTTCAGCAGCTCTCTGACATTGCCTTTTGGCAAGCTGTTCTAGCTGAGTCCTAGTGCATTATAACCATTTCATCATGACACGCAGGTTTCTACAAAAGGAGAAGGAGGCCTTAATGCCAGAGCTCAGCCTCTGATTTTACATGGAGGGAGTGGTGATAGGGTGGAGGGTGAGAACCAATAAATGCTTAAGGCTGTGAAACATTCGGAAACACTTGAGCATGAGCACTTTTCCATTCTTGCCCCTCTGCTGCTTTCTCCCAGCACAGAGGAGTGGTGGGTGAAAGGCTGAGATGAACTTCTGAAGTTTCCACTTAGTCAAGACAAAGGGACAGTTTCAAGGAAATCCCAATCCTTTACTTTCACGTTTTTTAATTCAGTCATCACTCCCTATTATGGAAAGGAGTTTGGAGTCATCATTTTTTCCTGCTTCGAACATACATCTGTGACTTACTACTAGTCTGAAGTGAGTGGATCAGTCCCCCGTACTTCAAGTGCACAGGCCCTGCTCCCAGACACTTAAAGTTCTGCCTCCCCACCATCCCTCCTAAGGGACATAAGGGAAAAAGACTTTTCCCTTCTGGCTGGCAACCTAGTGAGTTAGCCAGATCTTTTTCTTGGTGTGGGGTACACAAACTCACATCTTCCCAGGAGTGAAGTGCAGTCAAATTTCCTACTGCAGAAGTGATTCAGTTATTTCTACCTAGAACATGTTTGAGAAAGACAGAAGAGACCTAACTTTAGTGTCTTACTGGAAATTCAAGGTCTGTACCAGTGCAGTCCCCCTCTCCCAGTCCAATGTGCAGAATCAGCATGAAGATTTGCTCCAAGCCTTGGTGGGGAACTTGAGTACCCTGACCTACTGTTCCAGAAAGAAGAGTGTAACCAAGTCCCGATGACAATAAACACAGGAACTATTAATAGGATTAATTCTCTGGCATCAGCGATCTCAGCATCTGTTTTAGACATAAAGAGGATGCCAGGTGAAAAGAATATAGTGGTGACAAAGGGTTAAATAAATGTGAACTGGGCAGGATCCTGCTACCTGATTCTTTTCCATTGTTTGCTGATGAGGTGCAGGCACTTGGCCGTGCAGAGAGAAGGCTTTAAGGGGACTCAGAATCTGGGAATATGCTGCTTTTAAATGGGCAAAGCTGATCTTTAGAGATAGTGTTCCTGCCCACTTCATTTTTTAATACTTCAAGGCAACCATATTTTATATAATCTCAATTTTAATGTCAGCAAAACCTGATTACAGAACCTCTGAAAGTGAATCTGCGGAAGAGGACAGTGCAGTCCTCTTGTTTTAGTAGCATTGATGAAAGCAGTGGAGGGAGTGCCTGGCAGCCAGCAGGCTAGAGGCTGGCATGATAAATAGGTACTAAAGAAGGTTATCAAACTGGTGTAAATGCTGCACAGAATGCTACCTGTCCAACCCGAGACATCTTTGAGAGTGTGCCTGCTAGAAGGGGATTAGGACAGTGGAGTGCTTGGTCTTGTTCCCAGAAACAGCAGCAGAGTATTTCACTTTTAATACTAGAAGTTGTGAAGGGCACAGAGTTAAAGTTGGCAACCCAAAGGGAATGCACTCTCCTTCTTAGATTGCTACATTTTCCTAGAGGGACACTGTTAAAATAGAAGGGGTGGCCAGCAAACACACTCTGACAGCCAGCACATCTGAAAGGTCAGATTAGATTGAGCACTTAGTCTTTATCCATTAGCAGAAGCTAGTAAATCAGAGACTAGCAATGGCCAAGAAATAGCAGTGTCTTTGTAACATAACCATGTCTTAAACCAGATTGAAAGGGCTCCAGGAAATCTGAGGGCTCTAGATAATACTCTAGATAATGTGAAAGCTGCTTCTCCGTGACCTACTTGATAACCTTCCCCACATAATGATGTTTACAGGCTGGGTGGCAACTAAGATGTTTAGCTGTGCTGAGATGACAACTTTACGAGGTAAGAAAAATAGCACAGTGTTTTATTGTTGTTGTCGTCGGATGTGGGTGCAGCTTTGAAAGGTTGCTGCAGCAGTTCTGTCAATAGGACTTTTTGGAAATAATGATTTTTCTGGTTAGGCCCCAGGGTGCATTAATTGTTTGGAGGGTGCAGTTCTTCATCTGCTGTTAATAGCTTGCTAGAAGAAAAACCAAAATACAAGAAATGTTCTTGGAACAATGTGTTCTAAGAGCCTAGAAGCACACCAGGTGGAAGTTATTTTAGAAAGATTTTTACTCTGAAGAGCTGATGGACAATCCAGTGTTTGCATTTGCTGTGTCCCTGCACATAAAAGCTGGGTATTTTCAGGGTATGCCATAATAGATTTCCTCTCCTACTCCTCTCACTTGCTATTCTCATACCCTAAAGAGAAGCTCACATTTGTTGGTATAAGAGCGCATGGAGCACTTTTCTGGTCTCTAATCACCCTTCCAGTTGCACTGTCCGTTGAAGGTTATGGAGGAAGTCCTGGGATTCAGCAGGCTCTTCCCATTAGGAGGAAGCAAAAGGACTTCGTTTGGATGCATGGGGAAACTGAATTCTCTTCCTTTCTAAAACACTTTGTCTCATTTAAATAGTCTGCATGGATATGCCTCCAACATTTGTTGTCATAGTGTCACTTTTATCTGTTGCATGTCCGATTTGCCTCACGGAAGAAGAGAGGTTAAGGAAGTGTATTGCTTTCATTTACTTCTGGTTTACAGGCAATATTCACACTGGCAGTGCTTCATAACCTTCATTAATGGAAAGAGTCTGTCTGCCACTAAGACAGTTTGCATAGCCTAATCTAGGGAAAACGAGGAAAACATACACACAAAAGATGATGAATGAATGGATATCTTCTAAAGACACAGAAGAAAGCACGTAATAGAGAGATGGAAGACAGGGGAGAGGATTTCAGGCTTGTACTTCTCTTGCCATAAACCTCATGTTTTTTGAGCATTTTGCAAATAATGGAGTCTGTTTTAGAGTCTTTGAGGGCTAGTAAAATTGAATTAATTAACTGGAATAAGAAAAAAGTATCAAAAGCATAATACTTTTTTCAAATGAAAAGTCAGTGTTTACAGGATTTGCAAATGTCTCATACAATGGAATTTTTTTCACAAAATTAATGAAAAAATTAAGAAGGAAGGAAGGAAGGAAGGAAGGAAGGAAGGAAGGAAGGAAGGAAGGAAGGAAGGAAGAGAATCACAGAGATCTTTCCTCTCTACTTCTCTGCCTATGAAAAGTAAGCATGAGAACAGATCTTCAAGGTGCTCACCCCAGAGAGAGAAGTACTGAATTTCTGTCTATGGCCCGTGGAAAGAACAGCAGCGACAAAAGAGTCTGGGTGATGCACAATCTTAGCTTTCCATCAGCAAAAGTGAGACCCCCATGCCTGAATGCTCCCTCTGTCATAACAGCCCCAAAAGCTTATGGGAAAGGGGGAAATAAAGACAGGTGAGCAGACATCTCTATATGAGGAACAGTGAGGAAAGCTGTTGTACACAGACACATCAGGACAGCTGTTGAGGAAAGCAACTATATCCACTCAGGATAACAGCCGTGCTCCAGAGCCAGGAAGCTGTTGCTGATAGCCAGGTGGCTCTGTGCCAAAAAGCAGAAATGGCACGAGGTTTGCGTTTCAGTGTCTTGGAGACACCAGGAAAGGGTTGGGGCCTAGGAAGTTCTTTCTTCAGGAGAGAAGGTAACACAAAGGCAAGAACTGAGGGCCTGATCTCTTTCCCCAGTGCCAGGAAGACCTCCCAAAGTCCTGAAAAATCATTGTTACAGAGCAAAGATAAGGAAACTCATCCAAATGAATTATTTTGACGCTAAGCAAGACAGTCACTTTGTTCTATTTGTATGTAAACTGCAACTCTTTCCTGAAGTTATATGCAGGACATAGGCACATTTGCACTGCCCATCTCCAGCCAAGTCTTCTGAAGGCTTCAGGACTTTCATTGTGCCTCTTTGTTCATCAAATAGGAAAACAACACATAGCAATCTGTACCAGTTGACCCTCTATTTACTCCACACACAAGGCCTATCTAATGTCAGCAAGCAAGAAGTGTTTTTGAATGAATAGCTGCACACATATCTATTGGTTTTAACACAGGGGACTGCAAATAAAACACCTATTTTCTTATCCTCTTATTATTGTGCCAAGTATTTTAAATGTCAGCTCCTCAAGATTATCTCAGAGCTGTATGACCAGTTCCCAAACTATGTGCATCAATGGGAATATCAGTGGTCCCATAGCACATCCAAATTCACTCTGAAATGCTGCAAATAAAAGACTGTGGGTTTAGGATTGCTTTTTAAAACAAACATTTATTTTAAAAGATAAGAGGACGGCTATTGTCATGCTAAAAGCTGAAGACAAAATTACTATATATATGGTAGTTTTTAAAGATATCACTCATTTATATTTCTTTAAGATGAAAAAAATGGCTGTAGTTGCAATCAGCCTTAATTCATTCTTTATTGCTGCTCTGGTTCTGTGTTATTTGAGCTGGTTTAACTGTTAAAAGCGTTTCAAATGTTCACATGGTCTGCATTAGGTTACAGAATAAAAGTAAGTACAGCCCACCAAATGTAGCTTTCTGAAATGTAAACCACATGAATTTGATTTCTTTGTGGTACAACTTTAATTGGGTTCAGAGGTCTTTTGGTCTTACCTGTCTATCTGCTCTCTGATGGCCTGACCTGATAAAGCTAATACAAAGAATCTGCGAATGTGATCCAAACTGATTACCCTCAGTTACAGTACATGGCTTTCTTCTTGGCAGTAACAGCCCTTTAGCCCGGGTAATTTTTAGGACACAAGTTTGAACCCTAGACCCACCACTGAACTGGGACTAGAAATGTCACAACTTATACTAAAAAACTGTGTCCCCTTGCAACTCTACAAAACAAGAGAACCTGAGGGAACAAGAGCATCTAGGTGCAACTGTAAGGGATCATGTATCCTAGAAAATCTGCATGGGCATGATATGTATGC
>NW_008672299.1:33033-76958 GCF_000695815.1 Acanthisitta chloris | reverse complement strand
ATGCACCCAACACACAACATGACGGAGAAGCAACTGCAAACAGAAATTCCAGCAAAGCCTGAAATCTTGATATATTGCTCTTCAGCTGATTTCAGGGGTTTTTTATTTTGAAAATACACTGTGTTGCCTTAATGACTCATCATTCTCTCAGCTCTCCTCTCTGTTGCACCGTGTTGTGCCATATGCCTTGCTTGAGTGAAACAATAGTACTGCTGCTTCCCATCCCGAAAATCACATCATATCTCAGCAACAACAAGGAAGGCACTGTACAAGAGGTATACTCATATTCTGTGACCTGGCTTGTAAACAAAGACCTGTATCAGCCTGTGGGAGCAGATCTGGAATTAAGCAGACAGCTCAAGAGAAATATAGGTAGAAATGCTGAAATACTAAAAGTCCTTTTGCCTGGGTAGCTGGTTTTCTTGGTTTTGCAATGCACAACCTTGATTTTGAAAAAGCAGCATGAAAAAGATTCACAGTGCCTATAGCTCTTGGAAGAACTCACCAAAGAAAGGGACACTCAGCAGGCCCAGTAATAAAATAGCATAGCCCAATATTGAACGTTACTCAACTGATACTTCCACGACAATTCACAAGTTTCTTTTAAGTAAGTAAATCAGTAACAAGTAAAAACATTACAAGTCATCATCTAGTTCAGGCGAATTACATTCTCCTTTCCCCACTCGAAGACACACACTCACAAAAAAAAAACTCGCAAAGCCAAGGCAGCAAATTTTTAAAGTTAATATTTTACATCCTGCTCCTCAAAGCTGTTGTTGCCTTTGTCATTTTTCTATGGTTCTATTACTGAGCACTGTTCTGTACCAGTAGAACTGTTCTCCCAAGTAATTTCCACTGGTGAACATATGTGCGATAACAAATGAGGTCCCTTAATTACTTCCAGGTTTTTCCAATAAGCAGTGTTGGCAATACAGCTCTTAGCTCTCTGTCCATCATGCAAATAACAAGGCAGGGCCTGTAAACATGGCAGGAGTGTCTCTATTTTTCTGTTTGCCTAATGGGCAAGCAGGAGGAGTAAGAAGGAAATGTATACCTCAGTGGTGGGGTTTTATTGTCAACATGGAATAGTATTTTTGTCTTGGAATCATTTACACCATCAACAAGGACGCATCTTACAGCTTCCCAACTCGGTCACAAGGAAAACTGAACATTTCCAAAGATGCTTTCTCCAAGACAAAAATTGATTTTTTCCCCTTGAGGCTTGAAATACGGTTTTGTGCTTTTGTTCTCAACCCCCGTTTTCTTTCATATACAGGTTTTTGCTTCCCTCTGCATTTATGGGTTCTGCTTGGGTCCAATATTGTTTCTAGCATCTGCTTTCCAAGAGTTAGGGCCCCACAACCCTTGATGTTGCATTAATGTGAAAAAAAAAAAGCTCCATGCTACTAGGCTGTGTACAGAAAAAGACCAGACTGGAAGGAACCCCAGCTTTCCCCACAGAAAAATATAGTTTAACTTGATGGCTTCTGGAATGAACTTTGCCTATTCTGTTTTATATAGATTTTGAATAAATCCTCTGAGTCACAAATTTCTTATTGGAACAATAGAACTATATAGAGGCCAGGGGAAAATTTGGAAGCAAGCATGGATTTTCTTCCCTGTCATGGAGCCCAGAATCCATATCTTCCTCCACATCCATTTATTATGGCACAAAGGGAACTCACTGACTGCTTTCTTCCAACTTTCTTTGCTACTTCACAGTAGAAATATTATTTTGCTTCCTATTTTATTTCCCCACAGATCAGAAACAATTCAACAACACTCTAGGACTCTTTCCTCTGTAGGCCTGGAATGAACTGCAGAGAAAGAAGAAATTAAAACAGACTAAAAAGGAAATTAATTGTAAGGAAGTAAAGTTTTCCACATGACTCTTCCATTTGGTGTATGTATTAACTGGCTCTGGCTGTATAATCGACTGACTACATATCTTCAGCCTGGACTTAGTTTACTACCTGTGCCATGTAACCTCAGACAAACAAAACCACTTGAAGCGAGCACAACTTGAGAGAAATAATAAATAATCAGATCAAACCTGGTCTCCTTTGGTTATCAGTTCCAGTTTATGTCTTCAATTATTGTAGCTGTATTTCAACCAGAATCAGTCATCCATAATGTCACTCATAACTGTTGAGTTTACAGACCTTCTTGTTTGAATGTTTAAACTACTGTTGTCTTTTGCCCACTTTCATTACATTCATTTACATCTGTTGCTCCAACAAGTTATATCAACAATTCATAGCAATAATGAATTAATGAAGTCCAGCATATCCAAAGAGAGATTCCTTCAGGCACATTAAGTCAGCAGTTCATCTCTCCAGGGACAGTTTCCAATAACAGCACAAAAGCACTTGGTGAGAACACAAGCTTTACTCATGAGTATGTCAGGAAATCTTTCTGAATGCAGCTCTGCCCAGATACTCCAGGAGAGCATCACCATTCAGATCTGTGCATCTCTTACACATCTTTCAATGCAGCATGTAGGACAACCCTACTGCATGTTACAAGCCAGGGACATATTCAGCTGTAGCTACCACTTGCTTCCAAAGTGCTTGAAGGATCAGAGGCACCTTCAGGCTATACCTTGCAGCTGAAGTGCAGTGGCATGGTCACTCTCTAGACACCAAAGGCAGTAGCCTACCTAAGATATGACAAGCAACATCTGCCATACAAGGACTAATAAAAAAGCAGAAGCTTCAAAGATATGTTGTATAAATGCCCAACTACAGGTGTGGAAGTGGATGCTTGCAGCAGAGTGAGCTGTGAGCTCAGACAGCTGAGATTCAACTGACCTGGAAACCCAACCTATTACTCCTTAAGAAACTTCTCATTATGCTCTCTATTTGTACTCTTTTCGGGACATCTTACTATCAAAGGTGGGATCATCCTGTCCTTTGCCTGGGAAATCACAGACATTTGTATAACAGGGTGGGGGGAAAAAAAAGGAAAAACAAAAGAAGTATAAAGACATCCAAGCCCTAAATAGAAATGTTTAATGCTGGCAATGCTGAGAAGAACAACAGAACTCAAAAAGAACACTGAATGGTCTTCAAGGAAAATTGTGAATTCTTCAATGTATGCAATGATACCAAAAATGTTAGCTTGTACCTGAACCCACGTCAGAGATCATTTATGTATTAAATGTACATAATTACTCTCAAAACTGCCATGAACTGAACAAATAGTTCAGAATAACTGTTCTGCTAGGAAGTTAGAATTTACATATCTGACTTCTAACCAGGTCTAGAGAATTTTAAGTTACTTGAAGAAAACCTATGCAGATCAAAAGCTAATATTTTCATTAAAGAAATCATGGGACTAGGAGCACCAGAAGTATTTCTGTGTAAGATCATTTGATGCTAACCATGCCTTTTTTTAAAATCTAAAAAAAAAAAAAAAAGAGCAAGTAATGGGGAGCCAGAAAGGTATAAAGACACCAGCAAGAAAGGTTAGAAAATGAATAACAAGTACAACTTTTTCCCATATCACATATATATATATATGTACACACCGTGTTTCAGTTTATACGGTTAAAAAAGAAGTAAGAATGTTACTTTGAGCCCTTACATTTATAGTACTGGTGAGCCTGGATGCTATAGTTAAAGAACTAGATAAAAGTAACATAATATTCTGATTTCCCCAGGAAGTACATTCAATTCTCTTAATACTGTCAAATAAGCTAGGGATTTGGATTTCACTCATTTCGAGAATCGCTCACTGCAAACATTTTATTACCTCGCCAAGTTTTATGGACCCTATCAGAACAGCTGCGATTCACTTCGCTTGCAACAGAGGAAGCTGGTAATAGCTCAAAGATTGCCCCCTTCATTTCATAAACCAATTAGGACCTGGATCCTACGACTGGAGTAACACAACCCCTTCTTTTACTGGCAAAATTCCACTTCATTTATGTGAGCTCAGAATAAACGTCTCTGTTGGCAGAATACAGATGCTCATAGCAGCAAATGTTTCTAAAACATGCTCTCTAATTTGTTCCTTCTTCCAAGTAACATTCCTCCTACACTCTCATTCTACCTGCAGGTTCTGTCTAGCCAGCAGTTCCTTGTTCAATTCAGCAGTTTTTGACTAAACATTGCTAAGAGAATTTAAACTTATGATTTACTATGTGGAACTTTGTTAAAAGATCTCCAAAATGACAGATTTATTTACATTATTTTTTCCTTCTAAATCAAGCATCATTTAATTTTTTATAAGAAGTCACTTTGGCAATGTTGTAATCTTAGATTTATCTATGCCTTTGATTTAAATTGTGGGGGTTTTGTGGGTTTTTTGGTTTGTTGTTGTGGGGTTTTTTCAAATGCATATTTGGCCTGTCCATAAGTATAAATAGAAAAATATATAAGCTTTACATGGGACTATACTGGACCACTGATTTTGAAAACTCAACTCATCAGTTAATAAGGAGGTCTACTTTTACAGGTGGTAAAATAGGATCCATACACTTTACACATAGTCTATAATTCCTGTGTTTTCTCCCCAGACGTTTTTCTCTGAACTATTGTAATTGGTTTTCAGCCAGGTACCAGTTTAAAAAAAACAACAAACCCAACCCAAAACATTAGCACTTTATTAACGTATAGTATGTTTTTATACCCCTTTGAAAATATTTTTTAAAAAACCCACTGGCAAGATAAACCATGCAAAACCAAGGTGGTGTCTGTTCAGTGTATCGTTGCCAATTCCCTTATTGAAACAGATACAAACATAACTTCTTAGTGAGTAACTAAACTTTTATCAGAGTTCTTTGCACATAAAGGTCTTCATTTTCTACTCACTCATTATAGCCATTGTGCCACCCCCTGTAAACATTTAAGCCCTTCTCTGAACTGACACAGTGTAAGGCAGCATCCCAAAGCTTGCTATTTCTCTGGAACCTGCAAATTACTTTCTTAAATGAAATTTTAAAAAAAGGCCTTATACCAAACAAAGTCTATATTGTTTGAGCTAGTGTTTTACTGCGGCTTACTTACCTGTCAAACAGGCTGACACTTGGATAAAACACATACTGGAATTGTGCATGGGGCATGTTAAGTGCAAACCTGTGATGAAGAGCAGAGCTATGCAATTCAGCTGTGCAGAGCTCTAATGATCTTTTTCTGGTCTAGGAAAGCTTGGTCTGTCATATCAAAACCTACTGCAACTCTGAGATCTCCTGCCATCCAAAAAATGATTTTACATCTGTTTTAGTTCAAAGAGTCATATAAATCAGAAGCTCTGACTATAAATTTCGATGACACCTTTAAAGACGATTTATACAGTGTGTATTATATATATATATACAGGAGGTATGTAAGAGACACCAACCACTAAAATTAAGCAATCAGTGCTGAATTCTCCAAGTTCTGTATATCATATTGAAGTCCTATTTATGACTTTCTCTGATGTGAGAGCCAACCAATGCCTATGAAATCTCAGTATTTCTGTTCAGATACAGTTATGGGTGCAGTACACTATTCTGACTGTGGTTTCCTATAGTTCTTGGGTGGGACAAGCTTTTCAGGATGGAAACATCATTATCCATTTCTTAGAAACCACTTGTATGAGACTGGGCTTGAGTGTGGTTTCACTGCCTATCTCAAACAGGCATCAGGAGACTGAGAGGGCTGTTTTCTCTTCATAACAAGACAACAATCCTAATAAGAGTCAGTGCCCAGCAAGTCACACAATATCCCTGACAGGTTTTTTTGGTGTTCTCACTGTGAGATAGCAACATTTCTAACAAGCTTAGGACTTCTGTCAAGTGGAAAGTATGAAGTGTAAAATACTATGTTCATTAATAAACTTAATAACATGTATAACAAGCGCATAACTTTCAGGATAAAGGTTGACTTCAAGTCAGATAAGAAGCACACTAAACTCTCCATTCCTGGTTGACAGACCATTGATTACCTGGCTAATGACCCTCCTTTCAGTCCCCTAAAAGTCACCTTGATATAAGTCAGTACTTTGCAGCCCCTCCCTAGACCTTACAGCAAAAAAGCAGGGGAGTACATGGCTGGGGATAGAAGAGAGATGTCATGAACAATCACCCCTTTGTGCTGTGCCTGACACACACACTGGTGCTGTTTGCTCTTTTTCTTCCTGACTCAGCAGTGTCAGGAGAGATTGAGTCAGCAGCTCCTCAACATGAGGAAAACAGCAACAGAGGAGACTGGGGAGCAGAAAGAGCTTCTAAACATCACACACAGAGCTGCACAGTTTGGTCTGCAGGTCAGTTTGTGGACCTGGGTAGCAGATAGCTAAAAAGGATGAACAGTTTGAGAGGATCTATCACATTTTCTCCCTAATCACCCTCTCTACTAGGTGTAAGCTTATGAGACAACTTGTTTCTGTGAATGGCTTACTTGTAACAATTTCCCAAGTAATTCACCTGAGCTCTCCAGAGACTTGTGACTGCTGCACACATGATGGGATTCCATGTTAAAGTTGGCCGAGGTCAGTGTAGTATAAGGGACTACAGAAAACATGTCAGCATATATAGAAGAAAGAAGCAGGAGCATTAAACAGTGATTAAAGACCAACTTTCAGTACAAAGATAGAAAAAAAATTTGGACAAAACTACAGTCAGATGCTCGCTCTTCCCAACTCTCCCCTTTTCCTCCCCTTCCAGTGGTCTAACTGATGTTACATCCTATACAACCAAGGCTATGGAACAGACTTGATAGGTGACTCAGTGCTCATTTGGTACTTCATCTCTCACTTCACATTTCTAATATCACAACATACTGTGGTACTTCAATTAAAATACATAAGTTGGAACAGAGGATTTTATCACAGATTTCCTGGAAAAGAAACTAGTCTTTGAATTTAATAAAAGCATATCATTCCATGCCTCTTTGATGCCACACACTCCTCCAACTAACTAGGAGCTTAAAGAGAGATTTTCCCTGGTGTGCACAAAGACCCTTCTCAGACAACAACCTATTCCAAGTGCCTTCCAGAACCAGCTTCATTATGGAAGGATTTATGCCCATGATTGTCTCTTATAGGAGTCTTTTCTGTTTCCTCAAGCTATAAAGATGATAGTAGGATGCTCTGAGAACTCAACCAGCAGTTGAAGTCTCAGCTTGCACTATGGTATAACTCCTGTGTTTGCCGCAGAGATGGTCTGTCCTGCCATCTCAGGTCACTCAGATTACGACTGAGGTGTTTAAGATTAAGAATGAGAAGGGGTTTTTTTCATTTTCCAAATTGCCAAGGCCAGTCACAATAAGTTTGTTCTTCATTGTGTCAAGAATACTCCATTTCCCATGCCCCTCTGTTTGAAAAGCATTCAACCCCAAGAAAAGATGATAAACTGGAACCAGAAAGAGACATATGGCATCATGAGAGAGAAGAAAGAACAGGAAGGCAATGCAGAGGTGTTAAAATGAATGCTGCATGTGGGGACTGAAAGGCTGTTCTCCCAGTGGTACCATGACATTTGGTACATCAAGGCATCAGAGTCATCTTCCAAACCCCTTTTGTTGCCTTCTCCTACCTGCTTGCATTTCATCAAATGTGGTTGCAATTTTTCCCTTTTGATGCTGTGCCAGAATACCATCTTAGCTCAATTAAAAGGCTCTACAACCCTTTGAGAACAGATAATCTACATCACATGGTTAGTGCTCTATGTCCACTTTGGACCACAAGTTCAATGAAACTGGACTCACCCCCTCCGTTTAGTACAATGTTAACAACTTGCTGGATCTGTGACAACCCTCAATCTTCCCATGTTCTCTATCAGCTGCAGAGCTGTAGCAGTGAGTTTGAAGCTGGAATAATTACTAGGTATGTCCACTACTAGCTTGAAAAACAGCAGCAGATTACCTTCTCCAGGAATGCTGAGCTGTAAGTTGGCAGCTACTACAGTATTTGGTAGTCTGAAACCACATCTTTCCCAGCAAAAGATGTATTCCAACAAAGCAACCAGTGAACTGAGTTGTCACCAATTTGTCTGACCAGAATTTTCACATTCATTGCTGTATGCTCAGTCACTGGGAAAAAAATTGAGTTATTTTCAAAAAGAAGACAAGCTCTGCTATTGTGCAGCCTAGTTCAGAGTCCCATATCTTGGGCTGATTCAGCTTATCTGCCTTTCTATACCTTTGACAAATATATGTCTTATATCAAATTTTCTCCCCTTCCTCCATATGCCTTACTGCTTTTCCTCCATGTATCTTATCTCCAAATGATGTTCTATTAATCAACCAAAAACACCCTTCACTGCTAAGTGTTCCTCAACTGATTTTTCATCAGCACAAGTAGTTACTAGTTACAGCATTCCTCCCACATGCTGAAGGCTTAGAGAGGGAGGGAGAAGGGATGGAAAGGAGGTTAGAGACTGCCTCACCACATAAATACTATCTGGGACCTTTACACCAACCTGCCAGTTTGCTGTAGTGCTAATGTTGCTGTTTGTTCTCAATGAAAGGAACACGGTGGGAGGAAAATGGGACTGCACCCTGTCTTATTTTTTAAGTTAATAGCCTTCATGCTCTTCCCTTTTTCTGATTAATCTGGCTGGATGCCTGTTCAGTAGTAGCTGAAGCTTAATACCTGAAACAATGTGTGTATATACACTGTGCCAGTAAGACTTGCCCAACAATGCTCATTCTGTCATGTTTTCCCATGCCTTGTGTCAATATCTCATTTTATCTGCAAGACCCCAGAGTAGGGGGTAGGAAAAAGAAGATGGAGAGAGGGAGAGAGAGAAGGAGGGAGGGAGAGGAGAAAGTAGGGGAAAATTACATCCCTGGGGAATGTCAGCTGCTGTGAACTCACCCACTCCTCACCATGAAATGAGCTGTGTGCGGGCACAGGTGGGTCCCATTCCCTGTTACTAGAGCACAACCTACAAACAGGGGCTAAATGAAGACTTTCATTGCTGTTCCCTGTTTTCATTGGAGTAAGGCCATCATAAACATTTGCAGGTGGCTTGGCCATAGTCTGACACTAAAATATTTGTGGTTGCGATAAAAATCAGAATATTGCTACAAGATGGTTCTATATAACCTTTAGGGCTTGATCCTGCTCTTACAGGACTCAATGAGAGTTTTACCCAGTTGCTCTCTGCTGGTTTTATTGCTCATTAAAAGGCATATTCCCTGGCACAATTCTTCATGGTAAGGACTCAACTATCCTTCAGGGCAGTTTCAGATGATTCTAAAAAAGGGGAACACAATTAAAAACCACTGATTTGAGCACCTCAGAATTTTGACTTGTTAAACAGCTGAACCATCTCAGCTTTGTAAGGCCAAATCAAAACCACCAAACTTTGAAGAACTCAAGTATTTTCTGAATCCATCCAGATTTTTCTTCAGTTGTCTAATACTAAAACCATTGTCCAGTTTGTATTCCTCACGAATGAGTCTAGGATATAATTCTTAGCACATTTAGAAGGATAAGATGAAGATAAATGGAAATGACAAGATACATTCTTTGAATAAATAAAACAGACACCACAGGGGAAAGACTGAAGGAAAAGAAGACAAACAAGGATGCTCAACACTTTGGCAAGTAGATGAAGTTGAAAATGCAGCAGTTATCTCCTAGGACACACCATGAACAAAGAACAAAACCTCCTAGGAAAAGGGAAGAATGAGGAACAGGGTATGCTGGAGGTCACACCATAAGTCTCATTCACACACCAACTCACACAGAGACTAAAATGCTGACAATTGCCTCCCAATAAAACAGCTTTAGACTCAGACTTAGGAAACATTTGTGTGATTCAGTCACAGGGAAGAATTAAGATATGTCATGACAAAGTTTCCCAAATGAGACACACCACTGACTAGGAAAAGGCCTTTTTATCCTCAACTCCTCCAACTTTGGAGATTCTAATCACCATGGCCCAGAACCAACACAAACCTAAAACCTGACTGACAGGGTCTTGCAAAACCACATGCAGTTTTTTTCTCATTATATAGAAACAATTGTTTGGAAGCCAAGTACAGTCCCATGTAAGACATCTCACCACTGAGTACTAAAAGTTGCTTGGGGTTTTTTTTTTGTTTTAATTAGGATCATAATTACCACTAGACCTATTAAGCCACATTTGAACAAGAGCTTAATCATCCTTAATGCAAATAATAGCATTAGTTGTTTTTCTTCTAAAACTGAAAAAGAAACCGTTTCTTCCTCCCTCACTCACTCCCAGCCCCCTGTCTTTGAACAGAGTGGGACATATATAAGACAACTTCTGTGGATTCGTAGACAAACAGTATTGCACATGAAATCTCAGTGAACACTGTGTTTTGTCAATATGTAACATATACAAAGGTGCTTCTATCATACATGTTTACCTGACCCATCCTATCAGATTTACATGTTAAGAAACAATTCCTGAAATGGTAGTAAAAAGGAAAATAGAGGAGCTTGGACAGGAGCACAAAACTGGGGCAGCAGATGGAATCTGTGCTCTGTGCATGGCTGGGTAACCCCTCCGTAGAGGTCAGTGCCAAGGGGCATCCCTGCTACCATGGCACTGGGAAATATTGATCCCGTGGCCTATATCTTCCCCTGGCCACCAGGAATCTTGAAAGAAAACTCAAGAATAACTGGATTTTGAGTTTTCAATCCCAGGATTTCATTTTTCAGTTGTACTCTGGAGAGACTGCAAGTTGTTCATCAATTATTTAGACAATGACTGGGGACAGAGACTGCTTCTGCACTTATCGTATAATGGATGTGTCCAAATTACAAATGACAGATAATGAATCCAGACTTCTGCTTCTTTCTTAGTGCACTCATGTATCTTTTTATCCATATGTTTTCATGCATAAAGCCCCCCAAATTCTCAGAGTTGTGTGATGAAAAACTGTACCCTCAAATCATCTGGGCAGTTTCTGTGTAATTAAAATAAAGTTATTGTGACTTAGAAGGACCTCATACGTGCTGGAAGTAACCAAGTGTACAAAACACACATGTTTTTGTTCACACAGATCTCCAAACATAAGCACACAATTGGCATTCAAGCCAATACAATAAGTATCCATACTGTCAATTTATGGTAATAAATATGGATCCATCATCACAGATTAAGCAACTGTTCACAGAGATCACTGTGCCAACCTCCATTTATCTTGCTGGTCTTTTTATCTTCTAGCATTCTTCAATTTAACAGAATTTGTAGGAAACAGCCCAATCCCACAGAACACACAGAATTCCTGTTTCCCACAGCAGTTATACAACCAGCATGAATTCTGAATGTAAGAAGATGAAAACAAAAAAACTGGATGGAGAAAGCAGGACTTCCAGACAAGTACCCTTTTTGAGCCAGAGTGCCAGGTCTGGAGTAGATGTAGTAACCTGGGCATTCCCCCATAGTCTGCAACACATGTTGCAGAGGTCCTTGCTGCATGCTGGCAGGGTCAAGAGCAGACTCTGCAACCTCAAAAACCACAAGAACAACATCTGGTACTGCATGCAGCTGAACTTTAAGAACCATGAAGACATCTGGTCCTACATGCAGCTGCTGGAGCCAGAGAACTGGAGAAATGAGAACATGGAAATGGACTCACCCAATCTGTCTATTTGTGGAAGGTGCTTGTGTAATGACAGAACTGGACTGTGGAGATGGCATGGCTTGTTGAATCACAACGCTGGTGTCGTGGTTTGGCATCCTTGTGTTTGCCAGCTGGTGAGATCCAGGTCCTGCCATTGCTCCTCCAACTGTGTTATGCATGGAGATATTCTGTGAAAAGAAGGGAAATGAGAGCTGGTGGAAGAAAATGAAATAAATGTCTTATCTTGGTTTTCTGTTCTATAGGAATGCAATTAGAAATCTTAAAGTATAAACAACGTGAAAGCTGCTGCTTCCTTGTAAATGCCAAGTCAATGGATCTTGTTATAACCAACAATGACAAAGAAATGAAAAATAGCTGCTTCCTTGTAAATGCCAAGTCAATGAATCTTGTTATAACCAAAAATGACAAAGAAATGAAAAATAACTATTTACTTTCACAGGGCAATATAAATGGAAAAATACCCACAAGTTGACTAATCACTCTTCTGTAATTCTGTCTTGTGATTTATAATGGGGATATTTAGCACATATTCTCCTAACTAAACACATGTATATTTTGTTTGAAAATTACTTCTGTGGTGAGAGCAGGACACCTTGATTCACTGCATGGGTTGTTTGCTGTGTACTAGGTCTCCTTAGACTGACAAGCAAATCAAGTTTTACAGTCCCAAAGTAACAAGCAGTACAGGGTACATCATGCAACAGCCATTTCTATTAGCCTCCATATATTTTGTAAAGCAATAATATCCCAGAGGCTTAGCATAATAGCACTGTATTTGCACATACATAACCTTTGCTTCAGGTAACTTGGAGCTCTTAAGATGTTCTTAAAACAAAGTTCACAGATAACTCATATCCACTGAGCAAACAAGCCACAAGAGACCAGGATACTACTAAGGAAGGAACCATGGAATAAGACTTCTCTCCTGTTATGCCTGTACACACAATGCACACTGCTGCTAAACCGCAGGGTTTGACTTGGCCCACGTTTAAAAACAAACAAAACTCTCAAGCCAGAGATAACCCACAGTGTATACATATGGAAAATATGGTAACCTTGATTTTTCCTATCAGGCATCAACGTGTGGATTGTTAGCAGCAAGAGGAAAAGAAACTTTGCATTGTCTCTTCATGCTACGACGAGGAAAAGGGGGAAAAAAAAAAACCTTTATATGCACACTGCCACCAAGATTCACACAAAGGTTCTTCCTGACCACTATGATACTCAGGATTTAAAAAAAAGAATAACAAATTTAGATTTCATTCAGAATTCCAATCTATGAGCTAATTTGTCTAGGAAACACACAAAACCCCCACAAAATATTGATAGATAAAGCTGGTGAGAAAGGAAACTCAGAGCTCTAATCAAATGCGAAAGACGGAAGACAAAAAATATGTTGAATCCCAGACCTAAAAGAAAGATTGTATTCTGAACCAAACTAAGAATAAACCCTTCAGATGATATTCCTCATGGCAAAGGAGAGCAAGTAATTAGAGGACCTACACTGAAGGCCTTAGCTGTCATCCCCTATCTCCCAATTTTATGTCTTTCATGTGATTTCCCAGGATAGCATGGACACAGAGATCTCCCTGTTTCTTTTATAGGTGTTGTTCACGTCTTCATTAACACACAAAGAGGCAAAGGTGCTGCCTACAGTCACACGGTTAGACAATTCACCTGGAGTGAAGAAGACCCAGCTCTGACTTCTACTTCCAGTAAATAATTTACAAAGTATGAATCAGGTCCAGCATCTCCTTATTTGCTTAAGTATTCACTTAAGGAGCATGAATTGCAAGAGGAAGCCAGACCAAGGACCTTAACTGTAATTTTTCATAGCACAGTACTATGTCACAACCATCAGGCAATAACCTTAGATATATGGAATCTTTTCCAAAAGGAGTTCTTGCTCATCGACCACATTGCTATCAAAATGTCACTTCTTCAACAGATTACTGCTTCCTGATGAAAAACCTGTTCGGTTTAAATATATATATGTGTGTGTGTGTATATATATATATATATGTATATATTTAAATATATATATATATGTAGCTCAGGATTCAAACCTGCACCAACTCTTTTGATCATTACAAGATTTTGCAAAACCAGGTCTGGTATCTAACCATGTGCAAGTAAATATTTTAACACCATCACTTCCTAAAGCTTCTCCTTTTATACTGTGTGTGCTTCAATTGAAACCTATCAATATGTAATATTTACTTGTTTCAAAGTTCACCCTCATTTAATTTCTCCTTTATACTGTCTCCACAGCTTCTGAATACTTCCAGTTATTTCTGTATTGCCTGTTTGCTTTCAGTAATATGTTTAATAAAGCAAATATTAAATTGAGGACAGGCATACAGTACTTGTACCTCTGTGTCCATATGTGAGCAACAAAGAAGAAAAGCATCAGCCACCACAATGAGTTTGCTCTGCAGTGCTGCACAACTGTCCCTAGCCATTGCTAGCACACATGCCTGCTTTGCTTCCAGAGAGGGCTGTCTGCACAAGGCCAGAGCATCAAGTGTGAAACTCCCCAGGATTCAGAAAGCCTTGCTCTAGATTACAGGCTCCAGACCACAAATTTCTAAGGGCTATAGAACACTGACTGGCTACATGGGAGGATCTTTAAAGGAAACATGCACAGTGCCATGAAGCCTGGGAAGGGCCAGGATGGAAATACATCACAAGCTTTAGACAAGTGGTACCCTGGCACTTGCCCACATTTTTACAGGATTCTGTTGTACCATGGCAGGGCTGAACTTAGAGGTTTAATATCAGATTCTTGTGTGCCTATATTCAGTATTTCCTTCTTCTTCTCCTTCTCTTTCCATTTTCTCTGATAATTCCAGAGCTCTCTAAGGGACAAGTAGCATGAATTATGATGGGTATGGAAAATTTTGTTTGTCCATAAGACATAGTAATTATTAAGTTACATGCAGAAACTTGCAACACTGTTTCAAATGTTTAACAATTTCCAATAAACTGCATCTTTTCCGAAAGCAGGATGAATGCATGGAAAAAACCAGAATGAAAACCTGTCAATGCATTCACAAACGCTGTTGTTGGGCAAGAACTATACCTTTATACTACACTGCCAAGTAAAAACCTCAGATTTCCTAACAAAATGTCAAACTCAGCATGACTCTGACATTCACAAGAAACGGATTTGGCAATATCAGAATAATTTACGTCTGTGAGATGCTTGGGAATTTGCAGAGAAGTTCAAGCAAGTTTATACTGTAACAACAATACCTCTGCTTTGAAAGATGGCAGGAAGGGAATGCACAATAGATCTGACACTAAGCCTATCTGATCTAGTTGTATGCATCATGACATGCAGAATGAATCTGTATCACTAGGACAGCAAGACTAGGCTCGTTGTATGTGTGATGCAGGGAGTCTTCAGAACTCCCAAAATGGTCTTGCTGTGTTGAGCTCTGCATCTGATTCTGAATGAATCTGGATAGGATATTAATGTGCTCCTTGCAGACTTGACTTTGGACTCAGAGAAACAGGAAGAATTCAGCAACATTCAGCTGAAACTGAGACCCTCACTTTATAGCTGAATTATTGTTTTGTCAAGCTGCTTCCAGCTCTACTTTTAAGGAGCTCTGCACACTCTTCCACCAGGGATCCGTGAACAATATCTTCTTGGAATGCCCTTTTTGCTATTCTCCAGTTCTTAAGACAATGGCTAAGATTTTTTGATACTAGGTGGGGAGCTCCCAGCATTTCATCTCAGAGAAGTCAACAGGAGATGATGGCATGGACTGAGCTCTCCCTCCTCTTTTAACATTCCCAAGACCATCCATATTCCAAGAGTGTATGACACAAGCACACACACAGAGATATCTTCACAACTGTGCTTCAGCATTACAAGAGGGCATATGAGCTTATTATTATTATCTATTTTATTAAACTAAACCTAAGCGTTCACACAGGGAACAGGCCACCCACATGCTAGGAGCTGATGAGACACAAAAGACATCCCCTGACCTTAAGATTCATTTAGTGAATCTTAATTAAGATCCTATATATGAAAAAGAATTTATGTCCTTTAGGACTAAGCTTCATCCTCACTATAGTTCCCAGTCAGTCCCACTGAAGCAGAAATTAGGATTATAACACTGAAGAGCTTTAATAGAAATGCTTCCCTCACCCATGTGCTCATGCAATACTCTCCATCAGTATTTAACATTCAAATAAATAAACTAAAAAGCAACAAGCAATACCCACAAACTGCTTTTAAATCAATGTGCTCATTCTCAACCTTTCCAGCTGCAAGAGGAAAGAGAACAGGTCATCATCATCTTAACTTCTCCCCAGTTACACTTTATTCCCCATTTCAGCTTTAGACTTTGAAGCAAACATTTTTCTCCCACGTGCAACCATTTAACTTTAGAAAGGCAACACACTTCTCTTTTCTAAAGGCTAAAAACTTCTTGAAGTCATGCTTCCATGTTCTGGTGGAGAGGATTACACATCACTCCACAAGAACACACACCCTGTTGGCAAGCACAGCAGAGAAATGATGGCTCTGCAGACACAGGCAAAATACACCCCATGATTCCAAGCAGTCACCATTTCCCCTAAACCCTGGTGCTTCCAGAGAAACACCCATCCATGTTGCACAGCACCACCTGTGAGATATGTCACCATCGACTGAAGGTAAAGGATGAAGACAATAGATCCATCCTTTACAATCTATTGTAATACTCTAAATTTCAAACAGTTTGTGATTTTAAACTACAAGAGCTGTAGAGTTTCTGAACCAAAATCATCTTTTATTTTCCTACTATTCTTTAACTGTGAGGTTTAGTAAAAATTGCAAACACAGGTTTTGTACAAACAGCAGGCTATTCAGGATTGCTCTGTGTAAACTGTGAAGCAATAAAGATGTCCCCTATAACCAATTGTACATAAAAGTATTTTGTGACTATTATATAAATTCTCAAGTCAGGAGGTATTTTCCATGAAAAAAAAAGATATCAAAATCCAATTCATTTAAAAAAAAAAAAACCCTGAAAGCACTTTTTGCTTGCTTTTTTTTCAGTTTTCTGAAAAAAAAAAAAAGAAAAATCATTTAGCTATGCTTTCCTGCAGAGAAGTTTTAAATATTTTTTACATAGTTCAAGAGAAAAAGCATCAACTTAAAAAATAGATATAGATAGAAATCAAATATACAACAGTATTTTATAATTTATATATCCTGACCTCTCGATTAATGTATTTTAACAAGGACAAATATTCTAAGATGATACATGTTTAAATGGCAGTTACATGTGCACTTTTAAGAAGTGTACAGTAACATCTTGTCTGATTATTGAGATCATAACTTCACAATATATAAATGCAGACATGAGTGGAAGCCACCAGTGACACACTCACCCATTGAACATGCTGTTTACACAACCAAAGAACCTGCTGCCTCAAAAACCTGGAAGACATTGTTGTATAGAAAATTATAGACTAAATGTGGCAAATATTGTCAGGCTTCAAAATTATTTTAATCATATGCAATCTCCATCAAAATTACTGAGCCTCTATGAATTCTCTCCTGGCAGAAGAAAAAGATAATCTCAAAACAAAACCTAGCAAGTCTGCCCAGAAACAGCACCAACTCATTTATTTTCTCATTATTCAGATCAATGTGGAAGGAAAACACCCTCACACCAGCCCATCACAACTGTTTCATCTGTAACTAGCATGCAAAATCTAAATCGCTGTAAGCACAGAACTAAGCTTGCTGTTCATTCGAGGCCAGCAAACACAGCAGAGGAACTAGGGAAGAAAACAGAGAGAAAAAAATCAACCATTTTACTAAGGCAATTGAAGAATTAGAGGGAAAAGAAAGTCTATTGTGTAGATTTATTTTTTTTTAAAAGGAAAAGGTTCCATTATGCAAGACATGGGAGAGTGTCAATGTGGTGGACACTGAAGTGCAATCCTTCTTCCTTTTTTTTTTTTAAACTGTAACATCTGTAGAGCTTGAATGAGGAAAAGCACTAAAGCAGGAAAAAAAGGACATAGAAAGGAACTGCTTGAAAATGCTGTGTAGTAACATAAAGCATAAGGACAAAGCTCTAGGAAGATATTATTGCAGACCACTAAAATCCATTTAACTTAGCGAGAGGTATGAAGTCACTGAATGAGGCTGACACATAAAAATACAGAACTGATGCCAAAGGATCTATTCCTCAAAACATTTCAAAGAAAGGCAAATGCTCACTTAACAGCTACCTGATAAAAATGGCACATTACAAAAACCAGCAGGCATGATATATTCCAGAATGTGGAAGGACTCTTCCCTGCCCCCAGGTCACATCCAACCTCTCCCCCTGAACTGGACCCAGCCAGCTATCCACACCATGCTGGAGACTGAAAGGCCAGGAGCAGTATGGGTATATCTGACTCCTTGAACCCTGGGCACCACTGTTCAGTCAAATGTTATCAAGCTGATCTCCTTAGGGGTAAAAATGGAATGAAAAATTAAAGTCCTTACTCAAAAACTACAAGTAATGATAGGCAGATGGGGAAAGAAGGGAAACATTGCTCTCACTGAAATCATAAAGCTTTGAATCTGTACTTATCAGTCTCGGCCACTGGTTTCCAATTTTTTGGATCACAGACCTCTGTCATCCCTCTGAATTTCACACAGAGCACTCTGTGCTCTTATCATAAATTGTGTAATTAAGGCAAGATGGTTCCACAGACCAGCTGCAGGCGACTTACCATAGCTTTGCGACCACCAGCAGCTCACAGACCGGAGTTTAACTGCCACCCAAATATTACTTTGAGCACTGTGACTAGAATTTCTTGACAAAAGAAAGGTAACATTTCTAAAAGTATCTATGAACTTCAGTAGCCCCCATCTTTTTTTCAAAATGTCTTCAGTCTTTCGGAGACTTAGTGAACAAGTACTGTTAATTAATAGATCAGACTTGTGTACTGGGGCTGGCAGGAGCTTTGCAAAATTGTGTCCTAAATATCTATGCTGGAACAAGCAGGAAAACCTCCTTGTTGTTTTAAGTTAGGATGATTTATTCTTAAACATAGACATGCTGGCTGCTCCTGAAGAGGCACAAACACAAAAAAAAAAACCCTCATAAATAATCTTTTTATCCTGTTTTCTTTCAATAGCTGTTACTATGTTATCAGAAAGACTTTCTGAGATACACCCAGTGACGCAAACCTCTCTGCTAATCTCCAGTAAACTTCATGGTGCTGCTAAGAAGCATGGCACAAGACACAGGACAGACATATGAAGTGCTAAGCCAGGTATAAGCCATCTCAAGTCTCTAGCAGTCACCACCATAACTCAAAGTCTGAAGGGCCCATTTAAGCACCACTAATCCTCTTAAGGTCACTGCCTGAAGGGTGACAGCCCTGCACAAAATCTCTCTAACACGGCTTGTGCTGCAGGCCAACCTCTGGTGTGCCTCTGCTTGGGTACCCAAAGAGCAGTCACCTCCTCTGGTCCCTTCCTCAAACCTTCAGGAGAAAATGCACATCAACTTCTTCCAGGAGCAAGTTAAGTCTCCCTGCCTGTCCTCCACTTTGGCTATGGGTTTAAGCAAATGCTCTGACTCCTCTGATATTAGGAACAAAATGCAGGATTTTTAGAATTTTTGGTCTTTTATCTTAATTTTTGTGACATGATCTAATTACAGACATTCAGTGGTGCCCTCTAATTACCAGTAGAAATGAATACTGAAAGATGACCCTTGTCTTCCAAGATTCCCTCCCCTCTTCCCCCCTACCCTCCTCATGCCCTTTCCAGCATGTCTGTCCAGACTATGCTTTTGACATATGAAGCCTTCTTTACATAAACAGTGAGTAATATATGGTGTATACCAGATGTACCCATGATAAACCATTTACTAGGGGAAAGGAAAAAATAATATAAAGGAAATGCAATGAACATATTTTAAAGGAGAAGGAAATTTTGGAAGACTGGTCTCACCAGAGTTTGAAAGGAAATAGCTCCTCTATGGGAAAAGATGACATCAGATCGCATGCTTATGTCTTGAAGTTTCCTACAGATATGGCCCATTTTTCCTCAGGGTTGCTTGTTTCATACACATTACTTGCCCAAGATAGCCATTAAAGCAAACCAGTACAAAGAGCTGCTTCTGTTCAAATAAAAGTCAGTAACACTAAGTGGGCATAGCCAGTTTGGGTCACTTTGGGTGTTTTGCACAGCTAACACCACACGATGTCCTGCTAATTGGAAGGCTGCAAAATAGGGGAAGCAGAACAGGCTGCCTGGCTCTACCCAGTTCTGTCATTCTTTATGCAAAAGCCATGAACTGACTATTTGGTTTCTTCTAAGTTGCCTATTGTGACATTTATAAACAGGAACCTGGCAGCATGTCAATGGTGCAAACTGATTTCCTTTTCTAAATACAATTTTAAAAAGCAAATAAACAAGGTTATGCCTGCTAATGAAACATTATATGCCATGCTGGAGCTAGTTTTTCTCAAATGTATTCTCTAGAGCAGATGGAACACCAATAAACACAAAACAACAAACCCTTTTATGAAAAGCATGTTTATAAGAAAATACATTCTCCATAGAAATTTGTCTGAGGCAAAACTGGCTTATATCTGTAATGCTATCTTGGGGACCCAATTATGGTCCCATTAGATTGCTGTAAACAAGGGAGCTTGCCATGAATTTCAAATGGAGAAGCACTAGTAAGAAACCTGAATAGAAGAAAAGAAACTTGCCAGGATACTTACTAGGTGTAATTCCTAGAGGTCTCAGTTGAAATCAAGGCCTTATTGTGCAAAAATCTGTATAGACACATTGATGGACTACACTTGCCCACAAGCCTTACAGTTCAGAGACAAAACAAGGAAAGGAAAGAAGAAAGAGAGAAAGTGATTGGTGTAGCCAAATACCAGGACTCAATGCAAAGGCTCTTTTCTCCCAGTCCAGTGTCTTATCCATTATTTTGCACTGTTTCTCTGAATCTAATACTTATCTATGGATTCATAAAACCAGGAAACTTTAAATAAAAAAATAAAAAACAAAACCTCAAAGAGATAGAATTATAAGCTCTACTTGAATTTTTTCCAGCACTATCATCATTTCATTTCTGTAAATCACACAGAGTGCACATACAAAGTGGGTACTCAAAGAACCTTCTGAAAGTAGGTGCATGTCAACTTTTGCAGGACAAGCAATTAGACATCCAAAAGCAGCTGCCAGATCTGGAGGCCAGTCAGAGGGTAGTTGAAAACCTGGCTTTCCTTTCTTTATTGTAAGGAGTTTTGTTTTTATCCATCGTGAAACAGAAAGCTGGGGGGGAGGGCGGCAATCCTCCAGGAATTGCTTTAAACAAGCTTTTGATGCTGCTAACTGAAGGCACTATGCTTTTCAACATTATGCAAACCATTTATAACCTGTTAATAGCAGATTCACAGAGACAGCACTTTGGCATTTAAATTTGTTATATTTTATTTAAAGCTTCTTTGAAATTCTCATCATTGATTTCACTGGCATAAGTTATTGGCATCATGCATGAGTTACAGCAATGGCTGTTGAGTGCATTCAAGGACCAGAACATTTTTTAGACAGAGCAGTTGGTAAAGGAGAGCAAAGATGGTAGCAACAAAACAGCCAGTGATTTTCCATTCAGACAGTTTCAAGCAGAAAACCAGAAGGCTTAACTTTTCTGCTAAGAAGTCAAGTGGAAATGCTGCTACCCTGGTAATAAAATGCATCTCCTAAATATTCTTTTAACCCCAACCCACTGTGGCAGCTGCCTCGGGCCAGGCTGGCTAGTACTACATGGGGACTAAAACAAAAGGCTGGGAAAGGTCCAGGAGTCAAGGCCAATGCTGGTCTCAAAATGCACCTAGACAGACCATTTGCTACATACAAGAGATTGTAAGTCTAACCAATGGAGTGGCCTGACAAGTGAGCTGGTAGGAAAATATTTTTGATCAGTGAAAATCATACAAGGAACACCAAAACATCAAGCTCGGATCAAGTTAATTTACCATACCTCCTGTAAAGTAATCACCAAGGCAAGCGTGCAGTTTTGCAGCATCCACAATCATTGCAATTGATTTTAGGTTGGTGTTTTGGAAGAGGAGAGCTAGTTTAGTTTAGATCTTGGACTGAAAGAACTTAAAGAATTAGGTTCACAAGTTGGAAGCATTCAGACAAAAATTAATAATCTTTGTAGCCATAAGGGTTAAAAAAGTTAGGGTTTAGTAAGGCAAAGTGACTGTCTACATAGAAAGCAAAAAAGTAAAATACACTTCTAGGTAAGAAAAGCTCACTTCTAGTGAGTACATCAAGGGCTACAGACAAACAGATATTGCAAGAAAGTGAATCCTCAAAGCTGGTTAAGGAGTCTGGTTAAGGAGAAACATGCTGCTTTTGTCCATCTCTTCCTTGTTTCAGCAAGTAGCAGACAGGCAGGAAAAATCACTAACAAGACTAGGAGACAACACTCTTGGAAGAAAGAGAAATTAATAGTGAGCCTTCTGCAAGAAACAGGGTTGACCATTCACTGGCAAAGGCATGTGACTTTGACCTTAAAGCACTGCTTACTGGAGATCTCTGAAAGAAGAGCTACTGTTAATGGGAATAGAACAAGTAAGCAAGATGGGGTGAAGCTGGGACATGCCACTTCCCAGGACCGGGACAGCAGAAGAGATCAGAAATCTAACTCCTTGGACCCCAAAGGTGTTCTGAAGATCAGATGCACTGGGAACTGCATAGCCATCCTTTTCCTTACTCTGCTATGAATTTACTGCATGATTTTGAGCAAATTACTTCACATTTTTCTGCCTCACATGTAAAACAGCACAAATGCCTTCAGCAACTACAGAGTTCTTGGAAGACACATGAAGGGAATAGCTCTTAGAGACAACATAGTATACCTAGGAAGGCAATAGAACACAACAGTTACAGACCAGCAGGGCTTTTTTGGTAAGAGAACTCCACAGGACTTTAGAGTAGAATGCATTTCAACCTCACAGAAATGACAAAAGATCATAACCAAGATACTTTAGCCAATACAGAAAATGGCTTCATGATGAATACCATTAGAAAAATTAAAAGACAAAAGAACAGTTCTTTGGTGACTGGAAACAGGAGAGCAGGGAAGGACATGTAAATCAGTAAAAGAGAATAATGACTATATACTCAAGTCCAGATAGCATTGCAGGATCTAGTCTGTTCAGAGAAGGGGAGCTCATCATCTGCAGAAAATTGCATCCAATTAAAGCATTCCTGGCTGTACATCCAAATATGGGCACTAAAATTTATGAGCCATTTCAGAAAAGTCAGGCTTAAAATCTTACTGAGATTATATGGTGGTAGTGGTGGAGGGGGTGAATGGAGAGAACAACAAACAGGATGCACTATATTTGATAAAGCTACCAGACAAACATCCAGATGTACACGCTTCCAGTCACACTAATTAAATATGGTGTGGAGCCATCCTGGGGAAATTACATACCATTCCTTTAGAGTACCACACGCTTCTGAAATGCCTTGGTGAATCCTCACTCCATCTGAGGAGACACAACGCTCATTTTCCTGAGTAATAAACAACTGATCCTCCTGTAAAGGTGTGGCCCAGCCAGGTAGATACTTCATTCAAGGAGGCAAAACATAATCCAGGCAATGGAAAGCAGGAGTTTCAATTAAGCCATGAACAAAATAGGGCAGGCAGGCATCCTTGAGGATCAACCTAGCTGCACATGGGGAACTGTTAATTCTGAGTGCTCTCCTCCACACAGCAACTTTTGCCTACAAAGCAGATGTTGGTGAGATGTTTACAAGCAAAACAACTTGTTACCTGAAAGCTGAGGAACAGAGGAGAGGATCAGGAATACCATCCTGGCACAAGTAACACCACGATCCCATTCTCAAGAGCGCCTAGCTCTGGGCTATTGACATTAGAGAAGAGCATACTACCCTTAAACACAGTATCAACACTGTTCCTTTTAAACTCACCTAATTTACAATTAGGTTGGAAGTTTTTACTACACAAGACTGAAAATACATCTGCTTTGGAATCCAGGAGGTGCTGTCTGATTTTTCTTCATCAGAAGAAGACCACGGAATGGACTGTGCTTTGGAAATCCATTGGATCACACTGTCTAAGCACAAGGAAATAGGTTTCTCAGCAAGATGGTGCTCTGAAGGTGATACTGAGCATATTTAGCCTGTCTGACAGTTCTCTAGGAAAATTACAGTGGTAATTCCTGGACACAGACAGTATTTTAAAGACTTAAGCTGAAGACAGCTGCTAAATAGTATAACCTTCAGCATTTCTGCTGATCATTATATAGGAAGAGGCAATGCAACCCCTGTGTGATATTCTGAAAGCCACCGTTCAAATATTTCACAACTGAGTGCTTGAATTAATTTCAAATACATGATGCAAATTGTCATATTTGAGACCAAAGGCTAAAAAGCCATTGGTGTTTCTGACTCAATGCAAAGACTCCTTCAAAACATGGGGCATCATCTCACATTTCTGACACACAGCAGTGAAAGAGTTTGCAAAACTGAATCCAGTGAGTTTGGATTGCTAGAGCTGGCCCAGAATTTTGCTCGGAGCTTCACAGTTTCAAAAGATCTAAACAAGAAAGCTGTTAAATTGGTCTGGATTTACTAATTGTGTTCCATGTAATAAGACCAGAAATTTAATTCTTCCATCAACATATATTAGGTATTGGTCAGGGATGCATATGTAAGTTTAGCATTCAGAGAAAAGCTATTCAAGAGAGAAAGAAAGGGGAAAAAAGTAAATTCAATGAGGTTCAAAGCAAAAAAATGAATAAAGGTTTGTGTAGAGAATATTCTTTGTTGTTCTTTTAGATGATTTGCTTTAAGGCAGAAATATGATAGTCTGAAAAATAAGATATGGTAAAGTCTGTGATGTATGGAGTCCAAAATGATTATTCTTCCTTCAAAAAGGACAGACAACGTACTACCCTACAATACTTGGTCTGTCTCTTCTTACAGTAAACATTGCTAATGCTCCTGGAGAGGGGCTGACCTTGCCAGCCAATTACATTATGCTAATTTGTCTGTTACTATAACTCCTACAGAGGCATTCACAGCTCAAAGCAGGACAGAGATTTATATTGTCTCTTCCAAGTTGCAGACTACGGACGTTAATCTCTCTCCCTCTTCCAGTTACAACTCTACATGGCAATATCTACATGCAGTGCCACTGCACATTCAAAGCGACAGTTACTGCCAGCTTTATTCAACTTAAAAGACAAGCCGTGGTCCTACTTTGCCCTTTTAATAACTGTCACACTATCTGAGAAAGCATATGCTTGGTAACAGCTGTTTTCCTATGAAAACATATGGTTTCTCATATGCTTTTGAAAACACCACAGGAATGTATTTGCTTGCTAGATGCTAGTGCTGTGTCACTACATCAAGCAACAAAATCATCGGCAGGAACTGCAATAGCTTTGTATGTTTTACCATGTACTGCAAAAATACCTAGTATTTTAAAGCAAAAAAAAAATAAAAAAATCATCCAGTTGAAAAGATTCAATGTAAAACTAAGGCTCATAATTTCATAGTTATGTGCACTACAATATTATTTAAAGATGGAACCAAAACATTTGTCTTCTACAGACATATAGCAAATAATATGCCTCATGCAAGCAGTTTATAGTCCAAAGTGCCTCATGAACAAAGAACAACCTCATGAGATGTGGCTCTTCTAACCGCTGGAGAGACCAGAAGCTTCCCTAGCATCTTTCAGTTGAGATATGATAAACAAAGTATCAAAAACAATTGAGTCATAGCAGTTTATAATAAACTACTGTCCATCAAGTAAACCACAGTATTGACCTTTACATGCTTCTCTCCCTCCCTTCATAATACTTAGGGCAAGCTAAGAGTATTCGCACAGTCAGTCGCATGTCAGAGGAGATAAAAAGAAGCTGATTTGTTGGGCTATTTTAACCCAGATGTGCTCAGTCTAGGGTCAGGTTAAACTGAAACCTAAATATTTGGGTACATAAGATCTCTAGTTGTGGTTTTGAAACTGATTTAAACATCAGCTGACACAGAAACTTACATAAAAATGCAGAAAGTTATCAAAGTGTTATAAAGACAGGTAGGAAAGCTATGGATCAGAGGGAAAACAAGAAGAACACAAATGAAGTCTTACAGAAATTTCCCATTGGCTCTAATAATAATTCCACTAGAATGTTTGTAGAATAGAAAGAAAAAATTATATTCAAACCAGTTTATGCTCTATCATCAACATAATCAAGAAGACCACCCAAACATTACTGCAAGACCTTCTGATCACACCAGTATCTCTAGGTGGTATTCTAGTACTTCTCATATAACTTGAAAAATTTTACACCTGCATCTTTATGGTGGTTAAATACAGAGTCACACAAAAAATCCCCCGTCACACTGAAATGTTAGTGCTTTATTACCTATTAACAATGAGAGGGCACACACAGAAGTCCTCACAAGTCTGTATCACTGACTTTAGAATTTCCAGCAGATCATGTTGCTCTGCTGCCTGCAGTTTATGCCCTGAGCCACGGACTGACTTTTAAGAAGGTGCTTAAGCACATGATGCAAAGAGGTCAGGGAAGCCAATGAACAGCAAGAACCGGTGAAACTCCTGTGACAGCTTGGGGCATGGCCCTCAGGCATCTGGTGGGCCCCTTTCTATGGGTTATGATTCCCTCCATGCAGTCTGTGAAAGGTAACACTTGCCTGGTGGGCACATAGGTCACTATGAGGATCTCGCATTTTGCAAACTACTGGCAGATGTGCAATAAACCCATGCTGACCTCCTTTCTAAAAGCAAGCAGCAACAAAAGGCTTAATAAGATGCCCTGGGCATAGGAGACATAAGAAAGCAAGTTGATTTCTTGTGCAACTGTTTCTACCAGCAAGGAACTAATGCACTGGGGACAAAACTAAAAACCCCTTGGAGGAGATTAATACAGTATGTTTTATGGGGAACATAGGGACTCTGTCTGAAAGTGATAAAGCCAAGGGAGGGAATGGAAAGATATCCTTACCTGACAAAAAGATCTTTGCAGGTAGCAAACAGAGGTATAACCTTGTTAGTCTGGTTAGACACCACAAGCAAATTATGAAACCAACTTTCAATAACACCTTCTTAATAGTGCCCCATGCTCTCAATCTCCAAAAGTACCTGAGAGCATATTTTGCCTAAGGTGACTCTTTCAAACTCAAATGAATAGCAAGGTCAAAAAGCCAAAAGTCTGTCACATTGAGACAAACAGTTCATACATGGCAACTTAAAGGACAGAAAAATACACCATGAAATCAGATTTGCTTGTTTTTCTAGTCACAGACTCAGAACACAGGAAGGCAGAGGAAAAAAATAATAAAATCAGGTATGACCTGCCATTCACAGGTGTCTAATCCTGACAAAAACAACAGCAATGTGCTCCTATTTGACTTCAATTCGATATCTATAGCTTGAGTTCTTCACCAAAGAAGAAAAGGTTGATTTACAAATGCATGTCCAGTCTTTCCAAATGTACCCAATAGCTTTGTGTGATAACAGACATTTTCATAAGGAACAATGGTGTGAGAAGACTTAAATGTACATACAATAAAAATGAAACCAACCTCTCAAGCTATCATTCAGCACATAGCATATAAAAAAATTAATAAAAATATTTATAGAATTATATTGTTCACCTACATGTCTCTACAGAATCCTAACTGGCTTTTCCTTGAAGCCAGTTAATTTGCTCATAATGATCAACACATGATATATTTCTGAAGTCTCCAAAATTTAATTTTCTACTCATTTTCCAGCTGATGAACAAAAGGAAACTGCTTTTCTTGCATAATTAACTTAGCTTATACTCCTATCAGAGCAGTCTATACAAGGCCATATCTGTACTAGCTATATGACAGTCTCATCTATGACCTTGCTATGCATGTAGGAGAAAAAAAAAATTTTTCAAACCCTTCAAAAATCATACTGCAGACTCCAAACGCTTCAGCAAAATTGAGTTTGCACTAGAGGTGACCTAAGATTACCTTATTTTACATAAAGATATCAACTGTACTAACCAATATTTTCTAAAGATGTAGTCAAAGGAGAGTGCAGTAAATTAAAGTTTGCTTTCCAATCAGTTCAGTGGGTTTACATGAGCAAAACTGGTCCCTTTTGTGACATTTTAAGAATTTCTCCATTGCAAGTATAGCCTCTGATTATGTCTTTATTAACTATTATTGGCAAAAGCTTATCTGCTTGACAGGAGATAGAAGGAGCATTTAAAATTACCAGAGTACCACATTGCTTTACATCCCAAAAGGGGAGAAGGTGTCTAGCTGGCAGAGCTCATGGAAGTGACAGGGACTTGATCCAAACAATGTCTGTACAGACAGCACTTCAGGATCTTAGTTGCTCAGCTCTTTCACACTGTATTAATAGTCTTTGAATGCATCAACTCTAGAACAAGCAGAGGTTTTTTTTTTATTTTCCTGGAAAACATGTTGTGGTAGTAGGTTAGTAATTTAATCTTGTTGGCAATATAATAGTTATGGTATAATCCCTCATGTTATAAAAGTAATTGCCATCATCATAAGCTACATTCAATTATTTCTTTTTCTACAGTGCAGCTGCAGTGGTTTCCCATTCCCAACCTGCCATCCTGTCGCTGAGGAGACAAGAAGGGGCAGAAAGCAGAGCTCACAAAACACTACTACATCCCATCCCTCTCCCTTGCCTAATAGCAAGTGACTCCCCATCCCAGTTAATAAAGAGCTCCTTGTCCCTCCATTATGCAGTGTAATCTTTAAAAGATTACATTCTCATTTGGGAATGAGCCAAGAGCCAGTGGGAAATTCTCTAGTAAATTGGATAGGGAGACAACAATATGAAGGGCAGCTGGATGGGAGCACATTTTTTTCAGGGCATTCCCATTCCTGGGGCCCTCTGGCATTGTTAGAAGTCCTGCAGTCTCGGCTCTTTTCACTGCTCTGTTGTCAGGATAATGCTATTCAAGAAGAAGGGGATACAGATTAGCTGGTTTGAAGATGGAATGTGAAGAAACGAATATTGAAAAGTAGTAAGAAAAGAAGGAGAAAGCCCAATTATATTTTTAAGTCTTGTCACCTTACATAAAAACAAGAGAAGAGCACTTTGTTTTAAAACACTGTATTAAGTGTATCAACTGCAATAGTGAAATATGCTTTTTTTCCTCCCTGACTGTCATCAAGAAGGCAATTTGAGCACTCCATCACTAACAGCACATTAAGAAGTATTTTTTTCCCTTGCTGACTCTTTTCCCTTGCCTACACGTTCTGACAGATGTATTTGCTCTGTGGAATCTACTTTTCAACCCACCCTACCTGTGATCCAGGATGGAGAACACCAAAGCAACACAGGGCAGGCAGACTTATCTTCTACATGGAAGAATGCAAGTGAATGAGAAAGGCAACTGGATTTTTTGTTCTGTTTTTTCTTTTTCTTTTTCTTTTTTTTTTTTTTTGGTGGGTTTTGGGGTGGGTTTTCATTTTTGTTTGTTTGCTTCTGTTTGGCTTCGGGCTTTTTAGTTTGATTTTTTTTTTACATATATACAGACTTCTATTGTTCTTTAGAAGTATCTTCTCAAGAAATCACACAAATTTATGTATCCAGAGGACTGGATAGCTGCCTCATGTTTATTAGGTCAAAGAAATCACACAAATTTATGTATCCAGAAGACTGGATAGCTGCCCCATGTTTATTAGGTCAGTAACGGCATACATATACGATCATCTCAGTACCATGATTTGTTAGAAAACACAGAAATCCCATGACAAAAACAAAAGCTATAAGAAGTTAGTTTTTGAAGTTGCAGACCTTTTCTATTCCTCCAGAAAAATAAGTTTGTAATCAGAATATGAAATGTTAATCACTATTCCCTTTCATGGAACATAATTATTTATTAGGAGGAAGTAAAAAATTAGTTGTCACAGAAGGGTATCAGAAAGATTGGGTTTGCCATTAAATTTCTGTTTATCTAACTACAACTCTCTTCACCTGCAGGACTCACGTAGAAGTAGTGACCTATAGTCCATGGGAGGCAGTAGTTAAAATACATTAAAATAGAGGATTGTTTGCAATTTAAAATCTTAGTGTTGGGAAGTCCTGATTCAGCAAACTATTCAGCAAAACCTGTGCACATGCTTGGAGTTAACCATATGTTTAGGAGCTATTGAAGTACATGGACTTTGGCCCCATTTCAGAAAATCAGTTATATATGTATTTAACTGGCTGAGATGGATGAAGCAAAGAAATTGGGATAAGAGAGCTGTACCTGAAAAAGATTCCAGCCAAACAATAACCCACAAAATAAGAACTTATGTGCAGAAGTGTAATACACGTAATAGTTTTCCTGGCTGTCCTGAAACATACGTGTTGGCATTTACACTCCTCTGAGTTTCCTGTATTGGAAAAAATAGCATAAATGGCAGAGAACTATGGTAACTTTGTGATTACAGAAACAGGCCTTACATAGATGTATACATCCCAAGGGACATACACAGAGATCTCAGAGATAAGACAAGAATGTGATGAGAGAACAAATATTTTATAAAGACTATGAAGAAAACAGAAACAACAGTGTCCAGACTGACTCTCCTTTCCACTTTCTCAGGGAAAAACTATTCTAATACCCATCAACTGAGCATCTTCATATCTCCTCTTCTCTTGTACAGCCACATCTCTTGAGATCTCAATTCAACATGAAGTGGAGAAACTAATTCTGTTTCCTTGGGCTCGGGAGCAGGGGCGAGCATGGTGGGGAGAAAAGGAAATTATACTTTTCAACTTTTCACATTCCTCTATCTCTGCTCCTCCAGCTCTGATAGCAAGTACAATATTCACAGGAATATTTCGATACTGCACTTCTCAGAAAACAAAGAACTGTCTTCTAATGTCTGTCTCACGTGAGTGCAGTGCTTTCACTCTTTCATTCATCTTTCTCTCTCACTTGAACAGTCTCATGGTAGCCTCCCTCAGCTTTCTTCATGTCTGAGTAATATTACTTTCCCTCTTCTTCTGTGTGAATTTTCCTTTCCATTTTCCTCACCAAGTCTGACCTGGGGTAGGAATATCTCCTTTACATAAAAAATAATCAAAAGTACTTTTCTTCCTTTCATTTCTTGCTCCCCTTCATCAGACCCATACTTTCCTGTCTTCCTCCTTTCTCTCCCATCTAGGACATCAGGGAAGACTGTTCCAACACAAAGGAGGAGAGACTGGTAATGTACCTTATTTTTCTTTCTTGCTTGACAGGAGAAGAAAAGGTAGGACTGAGACAAAAAAAAAGCTACCAGATAGAAGCCCAGACAATCTGCAGATCAAGCAGCTTTCACTTTTTCTTCTAGGTACCATGTCTCAGTCAGTGATGATGCCACAAGCCAGCTCCCTTTTTGTGCCTGCTTTGAATTTCCCTAGGTCCTAAGGGAAAAGTCCATAAACAGGGAGAAAATACCACCAGCCCACCCATTAGGGACAAAGGGGAGGAAGATCGCTTCATGTAGGAGGGGAAGCCACACTGCCCACACAGATAAACACGTTAATCTCTGTTGAGAAGGAGCTCAGAGACCTACTCAACTAACCACCATAGAGGACTTTTGGCAATTATTGAGAGGTGCTCTGCCAACTCCCTTGTCACATGCACTACACTTAAAGGGTACACAGCTTAGACTTTAACATTGTATCTTAATGGGTTTTTACCACAGTTTCTTTTGCAGGTGTCTTTTATTTAGAAAGGGAATTTCTAGCCTTTAATAAGAAATACTGGGGAAAGCTACAGCTAATGAAAAGGCTTACACGACAACAAATTTCCCTAACACTACATTGTAAATATTTACTGAAACATGCAGGAAAAAAAAAATCAACAAAACCTTCAGAAAAAAAAATTTCCAAATAAAAACTAGCATAAAATCAAAAGGGGCACTAGACATTTTCTGAAATTCCAAAGAAAGAGAAAAAAATTCTCCAGGCTCAGAATGATTTTCCTATCCCCATTAAGCATATTTTTCCATCAAGAAGATTTCTGTTAATAATAATATGCCACAAGGATCATTAGGCAGGATAAACGGGTCAGGGGAAGGATAACAAAGATGAAAAGAAAACTGCTGAGAGTTCACCTCTGCTGTTTGTTTTGAGGCACACTTAAGATTCGAGTTGAACTATTCTAATTGTATTCAAAGATTTAGTTCTCTAAAGAACATAAACAAAACTAGCAAGGGCTATCAGCCAGAATAAAGCTTTCTTCGTAATCATAGAGTAAGGTCAGCTTTTGTTTGTTCTTTTATATGATAATCTCAACTCCTCTGTGTTGACTTTTAAATCTTTTTTAAAATGAGAAAATAAAGTTTCTGAAGACTAATGGCCTGTTTCTGCAGGGGCAGCTTTTTGAGAGTGACACATATTTTCTAGATTCATTTGGCTGTGCCTTCCTTATCAAGTATTTTAAAGCTTTTACACCTAATCTAGGTTAGCATGCTCTGGTTAGCAGCTTGTATCCATTGAAAGGCAAGGCAATAATCCATCTAGGTTTAGGGCTTTTTCATAGAACTGATGCAGAGCTGTGTCAATTTTAATGTCATGCTATGGAGAGTGCATGTAGCTCTCTCCACTTTAGAGGATTAAAAGTGACCTCTCTTACCAAAATCAATAAGGGCAGCTTGCTGTGACTAATAGGTTGTAGAAATTCAAAAGAGACGGTTTGTAACACTGAGTTCATTCTCCCCGTGTCTCTCCCCACTCAGCCCCAGACTGGCTGGCAGAGCTGCACTTTGACATGTAGATTCACATGGCAAACCGATGTCTGTTCCCTTCCCGGGGACCAGACCAAGCCACACACAGTTTACTCACATTTCAGGGAAGGAAAAAAGCTGATATTTATTTGATAAGAGTGGACTTGGCAACATCTGTAGTGAAGCATGTGAGAGAGAAACCAGAATAAGGGAACAGTTAAAGTGTACATGTTTTACCTCCCTAGTATGGTTTTTAAAAGGCCCTATTTTTACATATTAACAGGACATCAACAGCTACCCAGAAACTTCACATCACTTCATGACCACAGTTGAATTTTTTTTCTAGTCTCTGAGCAAAGGCTTTTCTCCTTCAGATCTTTGCCTAGTGGTAATAGGCTAAAAATTTAAATTCCATTAAAGTCAATGAAACTGCCCCAGAGATATATGAGGCTATACATCCAACTGTAGTGTTCATTAACTGCCATCACATGTTCTCAGTTGTTCTGGCTTCTTTCTTCTCTCCATTATTCCTTTTGTTACTCTGAAGTATGTCAGATTTAGCAGTCAAGTTTGGGGGCTTTTAGAAATACAGTAATTTTGTACAGTACTGGAAATGGGGCATCCTGCAGTGTGCACAAAACTGGTGTAAAGCAAGTTTTCAATTTTTGTTTTCATATTTTGTAAGGCTAAAGAACACCAGGAACTCAGATCTGTATCTCCTGCCTAATGGTGAAAATACCCTTACTCTCTGGGATGTCGTTGGCTTCCAATTTATTTTGCTTGAGGTACAAATTAAAAATCCTTACCCATGGTTCATAGCTTGTGGACATTTTTTCCACCCAACAATCACCATCATTGTCTTTATGCCAAAAAACCAAGACTTGCCTTGGGGGAGCAAGGGAGAAAAGGGTCTGAAGTTGTGGGAGGAACCCAACTGTAAAGGTTTAGGAGTCCCTACGGAGGTTTATAAATAGTCGACTGCCATGTGCAAAATGTGAAAGAAACCCAGTCAGCAAAAGAACTGTTGCTGTTTTGAAATCTTCTAACTACATCCATTTAGGCAGTAGACAGAGTTATAAACAAACAATAAATCAAGAAATTATTAGTATTTGAATTTTGGCAAGATACTAAAATGTGTAGGGGTATAATCAGCAAATAATAGGAAAGATCTGCAAGCGAACCTACCAATTAATGATAAATAGGACTTGGCACAGAATAACTTCACCAATGTGGATCTCATTAGATGGCCGTGGAACCTGTTCCTGCAGCAGCCCTCTCTGAGTGGGGGAAAGGTGAGGTAACTGAAATGTCAGTGTACCCACCCCCTTGCAGTTCTTGGGCTCTGGGATTGTAACCACCTGGGCCAAAATGACAAACTTATGCTGCCGTGAAGGCCGTGCCATGGTGTTCCAGTCTTTATCTGGTAGGTTTTCTTGCCTCAGCTTTTGGACTTTGCTCTGCAATTCCCTCTCAAAAAAGGTGACCAAAACCACACAGCTTTGCTTGCTCTGGGTAGTGAGAATCCCCCTCTCTTCTGTTCACCTTGCTTCATTAACAACACCTCATAGAGAGAGAGATGCCCCCAAGCAAGCAATATCACTTAAACAGATAAATAGTTCACACACCAGGCAGGGGGAAGGGAGAGGTGGAAGAGACCCTGCCTTATTAGACTAGAAACAGACACACCATGTTAATACAAAGAATCAGCATATGGTTCTAATAGGCTTTCTTAAAATGATTTATCAGCTGTGATTAAGCTCTTGACCAGCATGTCTATCTTCATAAATAAAGTAAAAGTGCACCTTGCTCTGAAATATATCAGCAGTATCTTATTACCCACCCAACCATATAGGCTGCAATCCACTCTGAGGAGCGAAGAGCTCATGTTTAATAGCAGAGCATACACTCTAAAGAGACTGCCAAGATTTAGAGGCTTTACCTAACAGATAGACTTATAAAAATGCCACTACAGGGAAGGTTTATCCCTTCATCATGTGCCATCCAGTCCATGCTGTAGAAATCTGAACTGGTAACAAGAAAGCTGTGCCATTAAAAACATTCCTAGGAAGACCAAAATGCACAACTACACAATGTTGCTGTGAAAGAAATGTCAGAATGAAATCAGGCAGGCCTCCTTTTTTAGAGCTAGCCAAAATATACAAAACACAACAAAACCCCAACCATTACAAGAGGATGACTCAATTTCTTTGGGACAGAGACAATAAGAAGCAGAAGGAAAGGGGACTGCCCTGAATGAGCTCTGCAGGATCATCAGCTGGAACTCAGAAGAACATGGAAGGATTATCGTTAGGGAAGTTTAGCTCAATCAGAAATGCATGCCCTCAAGTCCTGCCTTTCTGCATGATACAGGCACTAGCTGCTGGGAAAACATTCAGGTCTCCTCTTGGAGTATGAGGATCTAAATCAATAAATCCATTCAAACAGTCAATTTCTACAGAAGGTAAGAAAGACCGGCCTGCCAGCAGAAGATAAGATGTTGTATGAGCAGCAACGAGCCTAAGTTAAAGCCTATTCCTCTGAATATCTCTGCAAGGTCATGTTATGAACTGTTTTGTCTCCACAGCTTTCCTGCACCATTATGCAGAAAGTGTCCCTTTTGTAACACAGTTCAGTGTGGCAACTTAGTGCCTCGAGATAGATACATGCTTGAAACAGGATTCACAAAGCCAGAGGACCGAAGTGCCAACTACAGACCTGCCATATAAAATACAACATACAGCCACATGTGTACCATGAAATCTCTGTATGTTAAGAAAAGCACTTAAAATCCAGCAAGCCTACCCATCTGGAGAGGAGGAGAGCATTCTTCCTGTCTTTAGCAGCACTGAACAACAGCTGATAAAACTTTAACACACATGGTCTGTGGGATGCCCTATGCTGAGACTGAAGAGATATGGAATCAATCCGAGGCTCTGCCACAGACTTCCTGTGCAATTTTCAGCATGTCACTTGAGCACAGATCCTTTATGGTAGCTCTCTAATTTGCTCCTGCTTTGTTTCAGTGAGAGCAAGGCACCAAAACGCCTTTGAGAGTGTCTATCAATCTTTTGTGGCCATGCTGCCTAAGATGTGTAGCAACCAAAAGAAACAGAAAGCCACTTGCTTGGCAGAATGAAGGAAAGGACACAGATCCCCTGCAATTCTCACTCCATGATTGTGATTCCTACAAGAGCTTGGTGTCACACTATGAAGGAGGTCTGGAAAGTGACATCCTCTGCAACCTGTTCTTCCTTAGAAAATAAGAGATAAAGCATTTCCCTTCTCTATAGAAATGATGCAAAAGCTAATTTAATTTTAAAAAAGGGGTGTTACATATCAAAAATGAATTCATAAAGCAGATCAATAACCTGATGCAGTTAATGCATATGAAAACTCAGAACAACTCTCATAAAAACTGATAAAGGGTTGTAGTGTATCTTTCTAGTACTTCAATATGTCACCCAGAAGAAATGCTGTAGTGTGAGGATGCTTACGTCTTCACAGATATAGATGTTGTATTTAGAGAACAGAAACTATTATACTGAAACCTTTGAATGTGAGGTGATATTTTGGATTTTGAATTAAGAGTTTTGAGCTATCACCTTGACAACAGCTTAACTGATTGATAAAGTAACAGCTTGAAGTTATTACAATACCTAGAACAATGGTACCCTGGGCCTTAAGCACTGCATTAACATAAACCATCATTAGTCTTATTTGGCATCTACCATAACATACTCACTACATAAGATACTTAATCTCAGTGGGAAAATAAGAAATCAGAGGGCCCTTTGACATAAATAAAAAAAGTATGTTCTTACATTATGTTGAGACAAATGCAGGGAGAATGTACATATGTGCATTTATGATTGCATAATTTTTTTAACATCAAAATAGTAAGCATTTAAACACAGGTCTTTCCTTTCTTCTGCTGTACAGACTGTTAGTCAATGAGTCAAAAGTGATCCAGGAACAGGCTTATGAGTTTTCTGGTTTGTACTACTTCACAAGTGAAATTCAGTTGTTTCAGAGCATTTGACTCTGAAATGTCTACCAGCACACTGCTCTTCTCAACCACCCTGCTGGGGTTTCAGAGTACTCACAAGGGAAAACTGGAGCTAATGTGATTGCTGTAGAGGCAGGGCACACAGTCAGAAGTCACACTGTTCTACACTGCAGCACTGACACCACCTCCTGCAAAACCACGCTTACTATTTGTAAATACTGTTTGATGTAGTACTCTGCTTGCTACACTCAGAGTATTTCCACTCTCTCAATTGATGCAGGGAGATCAGGCTAGATGCATTGTAATGAAGCGAGTCCAATTAGTTATTCAGAAACAGATCCTGACTCTTCCCATCTTTGACATTATGCTCTCAGCCCCAACTCAATGCTTAAAACAAGACATGACAGCAGGGCCTATCCAGTAGCAGCAAAGGTCATGTGCTTGCAAGTATAACCCATTACAAATGCTTTGGATACTTAGTGCTCTGAGCAGTGTAAATCTAAAACCTGTAGCTGGTGGACTAAGATGGTCATCTGATATGCCAACACTACCTGCCTTGTTGAGTTGCAAATCTGGGGCCAAGCTGCCAGTTGCTGCCTGCCTCAAGCTCCTAAGACCTTTAATATATACATTTTTGCAAGCAGAAATATAGTATAGGTATGCTTTTACCTGTGCTAATTTTGTGGTGAATTTGGCAGGTAGGATGCTTGTGTCAGGAAGACTGCCAGCAAGAGGATATAAAAAGTCTCTTTCTCATATGCTTATCAATAAGCTTATTGCTGATCTATAGCATCCTTTGCATTCAAGGAGCAGGCCTTTCTCAAGTAGAAATTTCCAGTTAATAGTGGATGGCATAGGCAACAGAGGAGCCAAAACAAACTGACTGTCTCATTTCCATTTATAGCTTCATTTTTATCATTTCAGTTCAGGTCCTGGAGGTTACCAACATTATTATTACTTAAGTCCACTCAGTCCCCAAGCAAAGGCTAAGCCATGTATATTTACAGAGATGGTCCTTGACAGATGAGCTTACAATCATAAGACATATCAAGTACAGGGCAGAAAGAGACACTACTCCCACTTTACACAAGAGCAACTATGGTAGAAAGATGTCAAGTGATTTATTCCTGAATAAGCAGCTGGGATATTAATGCAAATGCTTTCCCCTCAATACTACTTTTACCAAAATAAAAGTACACATGGTGTACTCAGTGATTCACAGCTAATTTGGAATGTCACCAGTCTGTATAACCAGCTCCATCACAAGAAGTTCTCAGGGATTATCCACAGGCTCCCACTCAGAAGACTGAAAAAAAAATGCAGCTAATTGAGCTTTATTCCCTGAGTTTTCAAATTATGACTCTCAAGGAGCAAAATACCCAAACAAAAATGAAAATGTTTTTATCTTACAAGATTTCAGTGTCAAGCTGTGTGCTAAGCCACAGTGATACACTAAAATAAACAAAACTCTTTCTTTCAGAGCCCAGATAAATTAATATGACCAAAAATATTTTTGGAAGACTTTTCTCAGCTGTGAGTAAGATTTCCATGCAGTTAACCTTAGTTTCCATATGTTGGTAGGTCCATTAGGCCAATGCTACATTGCACTCATATTCCAGGGACAGGCTGTTAGAAGCATTTCCTTAGGGATAGCTGCAGCCTGAGGAGTCCCTTTCTGTCTTGGCCTTTGTCTCTTGCATTTGTGTAAAGCCCTACTGGGGCCAGCTTCAGATTCCTATCTGACAGTCAGTTGGTAATGTAAGAATGGATATACAGCAGACTAATTGGAAACACAGAGCAAATGTTATAGGTTACCCAGTGAGTGAAACTTATGCCCCATTTTTTTTCCTTTCTGGTTTTTTCTTTTTCCTTTTTTCAACTCCACTTTTTTGGGGTTTTGTGTTTGTTTGGGGGGTTTTGTTTGGGGGGATATTTTTGTTGTTTGTTTCCCACACCTACTCTCACTTATTTGCTCTCTGGAGATCACCAATGACAGCTGCAGGGGTTGGTAGAAGGAAGGCAGAATAACACTTCCAGAGACCCTTAAACAGCTGGAATTATCAGGTAACTCGATGACCTTGTCTAGGTTTTAATCAGATTGTGCAACTACCCCTTGTAAGCTGAAATGGACTCTGCAATACCAAGCATTGCAATCTGCACAGAGGTCTAGCTCAGTAGATTTCTCTCCATCTACTCCTGTAAAATAAGCACCATGCACAAAGAACCACTTAGGAATCCTCTACTGCGCAAAGAAGTAGGAATGTACAGAAATACTCCCATTGATTCTAGTTAATACTCCCCTCTGCAGCACATAAACCACAAAGTTTTTAACAAGTTAAATCTAAAATTAGCCACATTTATCTCAATACATGGCTGTTTCCTAACATTTGTCCTGCACACAAAGCTGTGAGGGTCAGTCTGGGTTATTTTCCCAATCCTTGACCAAAACTTGAACTCTCTCACATTTGGACATTCTTTTTCCTTGCTCAGCATACCATGACACAGCCTCTGTCCTCCTCTATCTGTCTCAGTCTCTTTCCTTTTAAGCCACAAATAAACCTTCCCTGAATTCCCTTCTCCATAAGCCAAAACCAAACCAACCTTAGACTCCCTCTCATCATCTTTCTACGAGTCTCCTCTCCTGTTCTGCACCTCAGCAAGCAGCTTTGCCTCTTTTTTTCTTGCACAAAGCCCTCTTGGGCCTTTACTTTGCAGACCTCAAGATCCCTAAATGCTGTTGCTTCCAGATGTGATATGCCCCAGCAGCACACATGTCTCACAGGTATGAATTTTGAGTTGGTCAGCAATCACTAACAGGCAAAGCAAATGAGATAAAGCAACAGCTGTAAGAAGGAGTACCTATAGATTACTTTGCAGTTGGAGGCACAGACACTCTGAAAGGCAAGTTAACATGGAGGCAAGCTCAGAAGTGCACTCTGGCTAAAGCACTGTAGCTGCTTTGTAGCTGCCTCTTCCTGATTTTAGTCTATGGTCCTGCTTAAGTTTCAAATTGGACATACAGAGATTACTATGAGAACTAAGCCAAGTAACACAGTGTTCAATAACTGGGGAACTCCTATGGCAGGGGACATGTTACACAAGAATTTCCAAGAGCTGCAGAAATGGGAGAAGGGAAAACAGAGACATAAAAGGGAACATTGTGAAGGGGAGGCATTGGGCTGATTGTCGGAGGGCTGTAAGGCGCAATATGCTCCTATAGGGAATCCTGCATTGCTTGTGTTTCAGTTCTCACAAGCAACCAGAACGTTGGGTATTATTAGAAAAGTTAAAATTTCATGTATTACTTCTTGCTGGCTTCTGTAGTGCATTAAGCTCTTTTACAATTCTTTGAAAATTTTTACTGCACTTTAGGATCCCTCAAAACACTCTAACAACCTTTGGGTACAAGAGTACGCTTAATCCCATACAAAGTTGCCTATATAATTCCACCAAAACTTCTGAATACTGAGGATAAAAGAATACTAATTTGAAATGGGATATGCTAACTGTTAGGTATTTCAAGTCAAACTTTCCCTGCTCAACATGAATACTTTATGAGAAATACAGAAACACAATAAAGCTGATAGTGATGACAAAAAAATCCAGGAGCCCATCGTGTTGTGGAGGAATGAAAAAACACCAAAAAAGAGAAACATTTTGCTCTTAAGTAAATGGCCCTTCATGATCCACATTTCCCTGTAATGTATTTGAGCAAGTTTGCAATCCTCACTTCAAAGATGATACAATTTTCCCAAGCCTCTCTCTCAAGAGGTGTGTGGTTTGTGTTATAGTTTACTTAAAAGCAGAGACTTGGAATCAAACCCTGGCAAATACAGTTAGGCACTTTTGGAAATTTAATTCTGTTTTTTTGTTGGTTTGGGGGTTTTATTTCAACTGTTTCAGTAGTTTTAAAAACATGTCACAATGTATAGTGCCACCTAGTTTCTAACCAGGTAGTAGAGCTCAATCTGCTCTCACATATTTTAAAAGACACATCCTTTAACATTCCAAGTCATCCAAAGCAGAGGAAGGGTTCAGTGTGCTCACACTCACCCTTTTGTTGTTCTCTTCTTCTTGTGCCTTCCTAAACTCGTGCTCCAGGGAGCAGTCGATGTCGTTGAAGAGGCCCACTTCCTCACAGTTCTTCAGAAAGCGTGTTGGTGTAGGAGTCTGATCTGAGAATATGACAAGAAATGATCATTGGTATTTAATACTAAAAGGAGAAGGAGACAATTAATTAGTCATTCATGAAAAAAGAGGTTCTAACTATACCTCTCAATGCCTTTCCACCCCTACCACACCATCATTAAAAACAAGCCACCGAACCACACAGCGGTGAATTTTGACACTATACAGTGCAAACAGCCAGTGCTTGCCATCAGTGTCCAAGAAGAGACAACAGTCATCATTCAACCAGGAAGATAGTAGGATGGGTTTTCACAGGGCACATAACATAAGTGCATATCCTTAACATGTGCCAATGGTCATTAGAACTGTCTATAAGCCTCCAAAAGCAGATGCATGCAGAACAATGCACAGTGTATATCATAATGCACATTTACACCACAGCACACATGGAACTGCTATGAATACACACTAGTTAGTGTCTTCGAGTGTTTGAAAACCACCTCAAACAAACACATACTAAGCAAAACTCATGAAGGTAGCCATGGTGAGAAGTTCTGCTTCAAACACAATTTTTGAAGGAGTGAAACAACATTTAGAAAAGCTATGAAATGTTTAACTTTGGCCATGGAGAAGCATCCTTAAGTGTTTTATACCTAAAAGTGTTGATCTTACATATAAACCATGAAATTTGGAGTTAAAAGATTTTAATGCATGCCTTCATCCCTAGGAATTTTTTCCTTCTCCAGTATTCTCTTTAATGCCACAGGCAGGAGGAATTTAAAAAGTACAAGGTTTTCAGGCACATTACAAAAACCTGCAAGACAGACAAGATAAATTGCCATGCAGACTATAGTTTCAGTTATGACCTTGGCTGATCTTTCTTCAGGAAATGAAAAATCAAGCCCAAACTTGGGAACCAAAGACTCCCCAAAGTACAGCTCTGAGGCACCTCCATTCACTCTGAGATGAGTTCTTAACTATTCCACCTCAGCTCCTTCCCAAGGCCCCATTCCAGCCTGAGATGCTTTAGACCTAATTTTACAGAATGACTGGACTCACTTTCTTTAAAAATAATCTTCTGCATAGTCATTGACAATTACCCTATTGTTTGTAATTCATTCTTTAAAGAATGAAAATTCTGTCATACTAAGCCCCATTGTCCATGTTTTGTCAACTCTGACCTCAGAAAAAAGCTTCCTACTGGAAGCTCTGGAAGATTGGTTCCTTGCACCTAGCTAAGCTGGGTCAAGTTCTAATATTACCCTCTTACAGCAAACAGTTACCTGACACAACGAACTCTACATCATCAGCATAGAAATACACAGCAACCCCTAAACAAAAGGCAGCACAAAAGCAATGCATACAAAAGGAAATGCAGTTTTCACTTGGAAACTCAGGGGGACAATCAGCCTCCTCCATTACAAAGCCAGCTGAATCCACCTGTATGAGGTGTGGTCCTCCAGGTTTGACCTTAGATAATCCAAGGTCAAACACACTCATTTGCGTTTATATTTCTGATGGAACATCTTGATGTAACATAAAAAAGCAAGTCCTTAACTTGCTTTTAACATTAAAATTCTGCCTTGTTTCTTTTGGCCTGAACATCCTACTTGCAAGCTTAGAGGAAAACAAAAGTCAAGTGTTTGGGAATGCACACATATTTATCCGTTATTTTTCACAGCTAACTACTGTATTACCAGAGTCATAAACATAAGACTTTCCAAGAACTTTGCAAGAACTCAGCATAAAGATCTGAGTCCATAAGATGCTGAATTTGATGGGAGCTGAGGACACTCATCACTTTACAGGTCCATATCCTAAATAAGCAGTGCCAAACAAATCTCACTGAACTCAGCAGATTTACACCAGGGCTGTCTTTGGCCCTTGGACTAGAATTAGTACTGGAAATGCAGTACATTCACTAAAAAGCAGGCACAATAGACTTAATTTCCAAAAAAGAATTGAATATTACTTTAATGAACAACACAATGGCTTTGTAGAAAAACAAAGACAATCATTGCCAAGCCTTCCTGGACACAAAGGACACATTAGTATCTGCTTGTGATGCAAAGAGAGAAAATTCTTTATTGTTAGGAGTGATATCAAATAAGCAAGGTATGAATTTCATGGCCAAGACGAGAAACTATGGTTTCACAAAGTTCATGGCACCACTTTCACTAAAATCAAAAATCCTGTTATTTTTCAGAGTTGCATGAGTCCAGAGTTTGGGGAGCAGGGCAGAAGAGAATACACTAACATCGATAAGGTCTTGTTATTTTCCAGTTTTTTCCATTTATTTTCCATCAGTACAACAGACTACTTGAGGTCAGAGGCAGCTTAGTGGGTAACAAGGTGGTGACCATGAAGCTTAAGTTCCCAAACTGTTCAGCATCTATTCACTGAATGGTAGACTGACAAAAAGAGAAGTTATCTCAGTGATGCAAATCCATTTTGCCAGTTCAAACAAGCAACCCAGAGCAATTATGTCACTTCAAATGCACAAAGGCTTCACTGGCTTTTCTCTGCATATGCTGAAAATGTATCTTCTGCATAACAAGATAATCAAACGGTGTTGCCTACAATCAAACTTTCCAATTAACTACCTTATTATTTGAAAGTATCAAAACTGTTGGATTAATGACACTATTTACACCACCTACATATTCACACAGTGATCTTCATTTACCACCTCAGTCTCCCCATATGGTTACCATAGTTCCTATGATCCAGCAATCAGACTGGCAGGAATTCACATCAAGATTTTGTTAAAACAGACTGCCCCTCTCTCCTCCCAGCTGGGGAGGGAACACCACCAACCACCCAGTCTAAACACCATTCACAGACCTTCTGGAAGCCATCTCAGTCAGATGTAAAACAAGATCTGCCCTTACCTTACAATACTTCATCCTTCAACATTTATAGAAACCAGAAGTCCACAAAACCTCTGTGTTCATGTGAGAGCAGAACTGATAAAGATCCAGACTTTAAAACATTGAGACTTTACATAGTATAGTAGTTACACTGCACATACACTGCACTCACTGGTTTCAGGGCTTCAGGGCTACCAAGTCCGGTGGGCTTGTTTTCTTCCTGAGCAACCAACTGTTTTGCCTTTGCTAAACACCAGTTCTCCCTCAGGAGGTAGGCAAACAGTAGAACTCTCAACACCACAGCAATTCTTTTACCTAGATTAGGCATGCCTTTGTTTATTAATTGGGAACAGTATCACAAAGGAGACCCTAGCATAAGCTGCATGTTCAGGTCTCCCAGAATTAATAAAATATTCCTAATTCTCAGCACTTAAAAATGCATTAATAGTTCCAACAGCTTGCGCCTGACCTCACTGTTCCCTGTTGGTACAAACAAAGCTTTTGTTGCTATCACCAGCGCCCACAACTATTGCAGGCTCACTCAGAACAGGGCTTTGATTTGTTGTACTTCAACAACTGGATGAGCCAGACCCATCTGGACTAAA